>NC_133312.1:10321950-10369254 GCF_012295235.1 Primulina huaijiensis
GATGAGCTGCAGAGGCGTTTTGAGGATGCAAAGAATGCTGCTGACATTCATTTGCATCTCAAGGAGCTCTTTGGAGAGCAGACACGTCCTCTTAGGCATGCTACCGTCAAGGAGCTGATCACTTTGCGCATGCGAGATGGGGCCTCGGTCCATGAGCATGGCCTGAAGGTGATTGGGCTCGTGGATAAGCTTGTGGGCATGGATCTTGCATTGCCATCGGAGCTGACCACCGACGTGTTGCTGTTATCGCTGCCTAGCTCGTTTGATCCTTTTGTGGTGAACTTCAACATGAACAAGATGGAGCCGACCCTTGAGGAGTTGGTGAACATGCTTGTGACCTTTGAATCCACCATCAAGAAAGAGAAGCCGGTTCTTTTTGTGGGCTCTTCATCTGGTACGAAGACCGGTCCACCTGGGAAGGGAAAGAAGCGTTCTTTCCAACGTCCCAAGAAGAGCGTGCCCTTGAAGAGGCAGACTCCGGGTCCCGTAGTGGCAGCCACACCAGTGAAGGAAGACAAGACTGTTGACATCTGTCATCACTGCAAGAAGCCTGGACATTGGAGGCGTAACTGCAGGGAATATCTTGCCCAGAAGAGTTCTGGAAACGGTATGTTTTATATTGAAGTAAGCATTTCAATTAACTCTACTTCTTGGGTATTGGATACCGGATGTGGCTCACATCTCTGTAATGATTTGCAGGCGATGGGAAGAAGTAGGAGGCTCAGGGAAGTGAGACCTTCTTGACACTACTACAAAAACGGCAAACGACAACGGATTTTATCCGTTGTCGTAGCCATTTAAAAACTGCTGTAACTGAGGGTGTTGTTGAAAGTCCGTTCAACGACAACGGTTTTTATCCGTTGTGGTAGATCAAATTTGCGACGGTTTTAACCGTCACAAATAAAAATAGCGACGGGTAATTTTAAATTAGCGATGGTTACAAAAACCGTCGTTAGTTAAATCAGCGATGGTTTTGTAAACCGTTGCTAATTTAAAATTAGCGACGGTAGAAATCACGACCGTCGCTAATGTTAGCAACGGTCATCTTTCAAGTGTTCCGTCGCTAATTTGTTTCGAAAAATAAAAAAAATACTTTTAATAAGGTAATAAATTTAAAAGAAACTAATAATCCTAACTAAAATCGTGTAAAAGAAAAAAATTTTAAGTGTTGTGAAGTAGTAAAATCGTGTAAAAGAGAAAAATTTTAAGTGTTATAAAGTGGTTAGAAATATTTTACGTGTTGTGTGAAAGTGATAAAATTGTGTAAGATAAAAAATTTTAAGTGTTGTGTGAAGTGATGAAATGGTGTAAGAGAGAAAAATTTTAAGTGTTATGAAGTGGTGAAAAAAATTTTAAGTGTTGTGTGAAGTGATAAAATGGTGTAAAAGAGAAAAATTTTAAGTGTTGTGAGGTATTGTGGAGGAAAATGGAACAAAAATGGAGATATTTATAGACAGTTTGTGACGGATTTTGGTTAAACCGTCGCTATTGGCGACAGTAAATGATAAACCGTCGCATATTTTTATTTGGCAACGGTTTGGATTTAAACCGTCGCTAAACAATGTCGCTAATTTTAGCAACGGGTTTGTAAAAACCGTCGCTAAATTTAAAGTTACAACGGGTTTTTTTAAAACAGTCGCTAAAATTAGCGACAGTTATTTGAAAACCGTCGCGAATTTAAACGTAGCGACGGTTTTGACAAACCCGTCGCTAAAATTAATGACGGTTTTGAAATAACCGTTGCTAAATATTGCAACGTTTTCCAAAACCGTTGTTGTTTGCCAAAAAAACCACGCTAAAATTAGCGACGGTTATTTCAAAACCGTCGCGAATTTAAACGTAAGCGACGGTTTTTGAAATAACCGTCGGTAAATATTGCAACGTTTTATAAAACCGTTGTTGTTTGTCAAAAAAAACCACGCTAATCGACAACGGTTTCTTCAAAACGTTGTCAATTGTCCAAAAAAACACGCTAATCGACAACAGTTCATAGAACCGTTGTCGTTGACCCAAAAAAAAGCGCTCAAAGACAACGGTTCTATAAAACCGTTGTCATTGATCCCAAAAACCGTTGTCTTTTGGTGGGCAAAGACAACAGTTTTTAAAAACCGTTGTCTTTGCCCCCCAAAAGACAACGGTTTTGGATAAAACAGTTGTTAAAAAACATACGACAACGGTTTTTGTGAAAAACCGTTGTCGTATGTGCGTTGTTGTATGCAGAATTTCTTGTAGTGTGAGGATGGGCAATGGAGCAAGGGTTGCTGCCAAGGCCGTAGGAGATGTTTGCTTGTATTTGAACAATGATTTTAAGTTATTTTTGAGAGATGTTTTGTTTGTACCAGATTTGGTGAAAAACATTATTTCCATTTCTATGTTAGATAAAGATGGATTTTCTTGTTTATTTAGCAAAGATGTTTGCAATATTTACAAGAATGAATGTTTAATTGGTACTGGAGAACTTGAAAACGATCTCTACACCTTAAAATTGAAAGATATTCCACTAAACAATGTCCAAGCAATAACAACAACAAACAAGCGCAAACAAGATACTCTAAATTTGGCACAATTGTGGCATGCTCGATTAGGACATATTTCCCTAAGAAGGATGAACAAGTTAGTGGGAGTGGGCATGTTTGATATGTCTGATATTAATGCTCTCACAACTTGTGAATCCTGCCTAAAAGGAAAGATGACCAAAATTCCCTTTAAGGGCCATGTGGAGCGAGCCAAAGGGTTATTGGATTTGATCCATACCGATGTGTGCGGTCCGCTTAGCATCACCACTAAGCATGGACATGGCTACTCCATCACCTTTACCGATGACTTTTCGAGGTATGGGTATGTGTATTTGATGAAATACAAGTCTGAAGCCTTTGAAAGGTTCAAAGAATTCAGAAATGAAGTAGAGAAACAGTTGGGACAAAGCATCAAGACACTTCGATCGGATCGAGGTGGTGAGTACTTGAGTGCCGAGTTCCAAGAGTATCTCCGGGAGAATGAGATTCTCTCGCAGTGGACTCCGCCCGCTACACCGCAGTTGAATGGTGTTTCGGAGCGTCGTAACCGGACTTTGATGGACATGGTTCGGTCTATGATGGGGTTCACGGAGTTGCCGCCATCTTTTTGGGGATATGCACTTGAGATAGCGGCACTGTTGTTGAACAATGTCCATTCAAAGGCAGTTGACAAGACGCTATATGAGATATGGATGGGTAAGCCACACAAATATTCTTATCTTAGAATATGAGGGTGCCCTGCTTATGCGAAGCAGGTAGTGGGAGATAAATTGGATAGTCGATCCATTTTATGTTATTTTTTGTGATATCCAAGGAATTCAGTTGGATATTATTTCTATCATCCCTAAGAAACAAGGTGTTTGTTTCTAGGAATGCAATCTTTTTCGAAAAAGAATTTCTATTGAATAGAAAAGGGGAGATGATAGAACTCGAAGAGGTTCGAGAGACACCCACAATTATAGAACCCACACCCGAAGTGCCAAGAGAGGAGATAAGCTCCTAGAAGATCCGAGAGAGTCTCGAGACCACCTATGAGGTATGGTCTGCTTCTTGAAGAGGGCCATGATGAGCCGAACCATGGATGTGATCCAAGGACCTTCAAGGAAGCGTTATCTGTTGCCGATTCATCCAAGTGGCTTGAAGCGATGGAATCTGAGATGAATTCCATGCATTCGAACCAAGTGTGGAATCTCGTGGATCCACCTGAGGGAATTGTTCACATAGGGTGTAAATGGATTTACAAGAGGAAACTTGGGGCGGATGGGAAGTTATTGACCTTCAAGGCGCGATTGCTAGCCATAGCTGCATGGTATGACTATGAGATATGGCAGATGGATGTTAAGACAGCCTTTCTTAATGGAGATATTAAGAAAGAGATTTACATGTCTCAACCCGAAAGGTTTACATCTATCGAAAGTGAGCATATGGTATGCAAACTTCAAAGATCTATTTATGTTCTAAAGCTGGCATCTAGGAGTTGGAACCTCAGATTCGATAGTACAATCAAAGAGTTTGGTTTTGCTAAGAATCCTGAGGAACCCTGTGTGTATAAGAAGGTCAGTGGGAGTGCTGTGACATTCCTTGTGCTTTATGTTGATGACATTCTACTCATTGGGAATGATGTAGGGATGTTGCAATCAACTAAGATATGGTTAGCAAGTAAGTTCTCGATGCAGGACTTGGGTGAATCATCTTTTGTATTGGGAATACAGATCTATATGGATAGATCAAAAAGATTGCTTGGTCTCACCCAGTCCACATACATTGATACCATCATGAAGCGGTTCTCGATGGATGAGTCCAAGAGAGGACATCTACCAATGTGTCATGGCGTGACCCTATCCAAGTCTATGTCTCCCAAGACTGATGCAGAGATAGCGGCGATGACAAGCATTCCTTATGCATCTGCGAGTGGTAGCATCATGTATGAGATGATATCTACACGTCCTGACGTGGCTTTTGCACTAAGTGTAGTGAGTAGATATCAATCCAACCCTGGTCTTCCACACTGGAAAGCTGTGAAAGACATCCTCAAGTATTTGAGAAGGACCAATAAGTTGTTCTTGGTCTATGGGGGTGGAGAACTTAAATTGGAAGGCTATACCGACTCTAGCTTCCAAAGCGATATCGATGACTCGAAGTCAACCTCTAGATTCATATTCATGCTCAATGGTGTTGCTGTCTCTTGGAAGAGTTCCAACCAAGACAATACTGCGGATTCCACCACTGAGGCAGAATATATTGTTGCATCAGCTGCAGCAAAGGAGGCTGTTTGGATCAGGAATTTCGTCCAAGAGTTGGGCGTCATTCCTAATGGAGTTGCTCCTGTTCCGGTGTTTTATGACAACACGGGATCCATTGCTCAAGCAAAGGAGGCGAGGTCTCATCAGAAGTCCAAACACGCATTGAGAAAGTACCACATCCCCAGAGAGATCGTGGAAAGAGGAGATGTCACGATTGACAAAGTCGGCTCCACAGATAATGTTGCTGATCCGCTAACTAAGCCTTTACCTGAACCATTATTCGAGAAGCATCGCGAATCGATTGGTTTAAAGCATATGGGTAGTTGGCTCTAGTGCAAGTGAGAGATTGTTAGAGTAGGTGCTCGTCAAGCCAAGTATTGGCCGAGGGTTCATGTTTAAACTCTATGTATGAACAGTCTTTATTTTAATAATATTTGAAATTATTATTTTGGCACTTCTTTATCTGTATACCCATGCTAGTTGCATAGATAAAGCCCTTGAATATACAAATAGTAGAAAGAATATGAGATGCTCAAATGATGAGTATCCTGAAACTCATATTTGTAATACTGTATATTCTAAACAGTTCCTAGTCGATTCAGCCGCCACTAAGAAGGATATAGGCCGCTCGAGTTCGAGACTAGTATCTGCGATGTGAGTACCATGTTTCATTGGTAGGAGACATTGTGATGTCCGAGCATGCAGATAGGTGCTCCTTGTAGAGTGCACTGAACAACCCTCCATAAAGGACTTTCCAAGTGGTTCTCACTTATCGAGTGGAAAAGTCCTAGTTTATGGTTGTACACCATTAGTCCTTATGACCCGGGACAACATTGAGACTCTATGTGCTAGAATTACACTTTGACTTGTTTACCGACTCTCATGGGGTCATCAGGTGGCAAGGTTGGGTGTTCTGTCGAAACATATAGGAGTCGATGCATTGTAGTCGGGGATTCACCGCTTACCTACGGGTATGGATATCCTATGTGTTTTTCATGTATATGTAGTTTGAAATCTCTGATCAGAGTATGGTGGTAATTATGAAAGGGGTTTCATAGATTACACCATCGATGCAACTACGACATGACACATAGTATCGATTCATTGACAACTCTCGATAAACCAATGGTTGTCGAATCGGTCGGGATATATGAGTTGAAGGGACCGTACTGTACGCTAACCATAATTGAATGGTTCTTGCAGGCACTATCATTTGATACCTAGGGAATCATGTAAGCGATGCTGCTAGGCGTTTAACATGATTGGTTGGGTACTATCAGACTTGAGTTCTGACATTCTTGTTATCAAGGAGTTGATAAGTAAGAATGGAGCAATTGGGGTATGCTCATATAAGGACATGTTTAGTCCGAATCACATGGAGATGTGAACCCACGGCTAGTTGTATCAATGAACCATTGAGGGCCACACAAGTGCTTGCTTTCTAGATCCCGTTGAGAAGTTAAAATAGTTCAATGTGTTGAACGGCTTATAAATGAGTTTATAAGCGTAAAGAAAAATAGAAGTAAGACTTCTATGAGAGAAATGTAATTTTTAATTTATGAATGTGTTCCTAAATTAAAAGTAGGCCAAATGAATAATGTATTTGAAAATTGTGATTTTCATAAACATTATTATGGACTAAATTAAATTAATTCAACACCTAAATTAAATTAATTCAAGTGTTGAATTAATTAAACACTAGTGGGCCTAGTAGAGTCCAAATAATTAAATTAATTCAAGTGTTGAATTAATTAAATAACATTGGGCCTTGTAGAGCCCAATTGGAAAAAATTATTTAACTAGTGGGCTTGAGTAAAATCAAATAAAGTCTAATTGGGCTCAAATATGTTTGAGACAAATAAATTAAAAGTACATGGGCCCTTTGTAAATGTTACAAGCCAACTAGGTTTTGCATGCTTGGGAGATGAAGGGGTGTGGATTACTTTTGATTAAAATATTGCATGGCATGCAAGACTACTTTTCACTTTTCTCACAACCTAGACAAAACACTTCACTCTCCCTTTTACACCTTGGCCGAAAATAATCTCTCATTTTTCTCTCATTTTTTGTTCTTCAATTGTTGGAGAAACAAATCTCTTCTCAAAGAAAAATCCTCCTATTTTTCTAGTGCAAAATATGAGGGGATCTACCTAGTTGGTGGTGGGCTTGATTTTGAAGGTAGGAGGAAGCTTGTAGATTTTTCTTGCCATACAAGAGCTAAAGTGTTTACACTTTAGTTGAAGCCATCATCAATCTCAAGAGGTTGATAGGTAAAACTTTTAAACACCCTATGAATGTCATAGTTTGTATTTTTGTATATGTTGCACACTAGTACTTGGTGTTCGAATTTTTCAAGATTTTCATAAAATTTTCGGTTTTCATGTTTAGAAAACATTCTTGAGCTTCCGTTGCGATTTCGAACACCTAAAATCGATCCCTTTCACAAAATTACTTTCTGTTCCATCTCATGAATCATCTCAGGATCGGTAACTGCAGCTCAATCAACATCATCTTTTATAATGGAGATCTACAACGTCTCCCATATAGTGCCTCAAGTGGACCCATTTGAATGCTGCTCTGATAACTATTGTTGTACGCAAACACCACCAATAGAATAGATGACTGTCAAATAGATTTAAAATCCATAACATACGCACGCAGCATATCCTCTAGCGTATGAATAGTATGCTCAGTCTGACCATCTGTCTGGGGATGATAAGTCGTATTCAATCTCAACTCTATCCCATCGTAGTCTGCAATCCTTCCCAAAAACGAGAAGTAAATCGAAGATTTCTATAAGAAATAATAGACACTAGAATCCCATGCAATCATACACTCTCTCGTATATATAATCGTGCCATCGTCAAGTACGTACTACTCATGCTAGTTGCTGAAACTTCTCAACAAGCAACTGCCCCTTCCACTTCAGTTGCCCAACCTTCATCATCTTTAGCACCTACCTCTTCAACTGCTGATCCAAAGCTTTATTCAGAAGCTGATTTATCATTGGCAAATCTTGATGAGGTCATCAAATCAGTCACCTCTGATATTAAGCTAGAAACATCCAGATCAGTTGAAGATGTTGTCTTAACTGAGGAACCAGAAGATCCTATTTTTGAAGAACCAACTGTTCCATCTGTTTTGTCTGAAGAACCTGCCGAGAAGACCATTTTTGAAGAAACTGAGCAGCCAGTTCAGTCAGTTGTTATGATTGAACAGGCAATTTTTGAACCAACTGAAGAAGTTCAGTTGCACTCAGCTACAACTGAAGAAGTGCCAGCTTAAGAACCAGTTTATCAACCAGCTGAAGAACCAGTTATTCAACCAACTGAAGAGCAAGTTATTCCAACTGAAGAGCCTTCTACTTCTTTTGTCTCTTCTCCTCCCCAGAAACTTACAACTGCAAATATTTCAGAAATGGTGACACATGAAACAGAAGCAACTGACGACACTATAGTCATCTTTACTCAACAAGAACAAGTGCCAATTCCAAAATCTTCCAGAATCATGTCCCCTAGTATTTCAGTTACTGATGCTCTGTTTGAAGAAATCCAGAATGTTCAGGCCAACATCGTCAGTTTGATGAATTCCATTTCTGAGATAAAGTCTACTCAGCTCGCACATTCTTTGAAGCTAAACTCCAACAATGAGTGTACCACAAATAGACTCAATCTCATAAATCAAACGGTGTCTTCTCTTCTTCTCCAGATGGATGAAATCAAGAAAGACAAACTGTCGACTGAATCTCACTTCCAAACTCAAGCATTAGTCGGCAGATGTTTTGATTTTCTGGAAAACAAAGTCACCAAGAGGATTGACACGCTGCAAGACATTATCATGAATACTATGTCAGATATAGCAGCAGATGTTCGAATCTTATCAAAGAAAATTGATGTGCTTGACAAAAACGGGGAAATAGGAGAAATAGAATATCCAAAAGACAAAAGGAAGAAGAAGATATGAAGATCAACTGACTTCAGTTATTTTTTTTTTGTACGAATCTGTATATCAGAGGAATTATTTTATCTAAAATAAGTTCGAATCTTTTTTGTACGAATCTGTACATTAGAAGAGTTATTTTATCTACAATAAAATTAGAAGAATTTTTTTTTCAGTTGATCAGTTCATACTTTACATGTTTTGTCAAACACCAAAAAGAGGGAAATTGTTGGAAACTTAATTTCGGTTGTTTGACAAGATAAGTGTTTAATTGGACTAAACTGATTAAGTAACTGAACTAAATAAATCAACTAACAGTTGCCTAACTGAAGATTAATGCGCAGGTTATCTAAGACAACTGAAACCAGCTGAACTGAACTCACGAAGTCAACTGACTGATCAGTTGATATATTCAGTTATGAGCTTACCAGCGATTGCTTATCAGCTGATCATTCAGCTATACACGTCATCGGTTGGAGAAAAGGACACCCAACCAACAACAGTACAAAGCAGACTGCAACTCATAGTGGAACGCTGCATTTCAAAGATTACAGTGTACGAATGTCAGATGAATTTTGACGTGGCAATAAAAGGATATAAAGATTCAAATTATATTTAATGTTACCGTTGAAGAGAAGCCTATAAATAGGGGAGAAGAGCAGTTGAGAAAATAACACACATCTAATCGATCTATCTATTCTCTCAAGCTTGCTGTTACCCTGCTGAATTTATCGCTCTTAGTCAAGAGTCAAAAAGCTCACGCTTATCAGTTATATTTGTAGCATTTGAGGCTATCTTTTGAGCTTATAAGCACAAACTGTCTTGTTGTTTATTTGATCTTTAACTAGGTCAGTTGTGCTAACAATAGTCGAAGAATTGTGAGATATTTCGTAAACTAAGAGTTTTAGTTTTGGCAGTGTTAAGTCCAAGTTGAAGTGGCTCTGTACAAGTTTTGTATCGATCAAAATCTTTTAGTGCATATTATATCCTTGTGATAGAAGGGGTGACGTAGGAGCATTTGAAGTCTCCGAACATCCATAAATCTTTGTGTTCTTACTTCAGTTATTTATTCTATCTTTCAGTCAGTTTATTTCCGCAACTGTTATAAGTTAACTGATTGTCATTGACCGACGAGATTCCTAGTTTCAGTTTGTCACAAAACTGACACTTCATTCGAAAAGATTATAAAATCGTAAGTGTTTATTCAACCCCCCTTCTAAACATTTCTGAACCTATCAACTGATCCTATCAATATGCATCAAGTAAACATTTAAAATCAATTAAATAAAACAATTAAGCAATTCAAGTAATTTGCATGCATGTGGTTTATGTAGGTTAGTTTTTCGGACGTTACAAATTTCCCCCCTTAAAAGAATTTCGTCCTCGAAATTTTCCTTGTCTTGATAAATGAAAATCTCGGCTCTCCTAAACACTTCATACCTAACCCTCTTAGCTTAATTCTTACTCTTCATTTCTGTCCTCCCAAATCTAGCAAATTGTATTTCTAACCCAAAAATTCCAAATGTGTCGACTCCTAAATCCAGTTCAGGTAGAGGATGCACTCTATTCTCCTCTAAGTTCTTCATTAACCCAATCAATTCCCTTAACAACTTTTACATATACTTTTTCCCCTTCGATGAATTCAGATCATTAATTTTGACTTTCGTATCAGCTGTTGGTCGATTGATCAATCTTACGTATTACCATGGTACTAGGCGACGGGGACATCAGCGACACTCTCACCCGTCAACTGAGCCTTGCCCTTACATGTCATCGTACCATTTAGTATTCGTGTTCATATTATTCACAATCAAATAACCTTCTTAAACACATTTTATCGTATCCATCACTTATAAAAAAATACATGCATATAACATTTTCTTGAAATCAAGCATACAACTTATTCTTTAACATTTTACAATTTTCATCAGAAAATTCCATAACCTTTCAAAATATACATTTTAACATTTGTTACTGCATTCAGAACACTGCCAGGAGTCCTAATATTTTTCAGGTCTAAAATGACCATTTTACCCCTAAAACCCTAGCTTTCCCAATTTACCTTTAGACCTTAAAACGATGACCCGAATTCATCCAAACTTACCAAAACACCTTAAAGAATATTCATAAACATTTCTTAGACGTAAACTTAAGCTCCTCGACTAAATTCATAATTCTTTTTAAAACTTGAACCGAAGTCCCGGTTTTAACACGAATCAACTCGAAACTTAATCAAATTTTAACCATATCTTATTAGCACATAACCAACACTTTTTCAAGTCCTTCGAGCCTAACCCTTAACCAACATGTCCAGACCCTAACCAATCCTCCTAGGACGTAGAACGAATCCTAGGGACCCTACTAGAACGAGCCTAAAGAGCCATGCACGTGCTGCCCTCTACCCACGCCCTTCAAGAACTCGCACGGCCAAGGCCTTCCGGTTCCAGGCCTTCCCTCAACCCATTTAGTACAACTTGAGAGCCCTCTTAGGACTCCTAGACCCAGCACCAGCCGACGCACGAGCCACACCCTTCAAGGAAACCAAATCCGCACCCTAGCCCCCTTAAAAAACCCTAGGTTTCGTTCCCTATCTTCCCTTTCTGTCCAGGCCTACATCATGCATCTAAGGACCTTTAAACCAACTGAGAAACATCCCTTCTAATGGCCCTAACCTGGCAGCCCTTTTGTGCATCAAGAACCTCAAGAATTATGCAAGAAAAATCAAGTTTTATCATGTATAGGGAATAAAAATGAAAATAAATAGAGGGTAACATATTTTTCATGCAAACATGTATCTTTCACACATAATATGGTATGAACATTGAGTAAAAATTAAGACATGCTTTTGTGTGTTTCACGCACGAAATTCAATTCCAGACGTGAAGAACGTTGGCAGAGAGACGGGGAGACCTTGCTACATTTTTCCTTCCAAAATCCACATGAAAGTGCATCAGAAACATGAGTTGTGTGGGCGTGAGTTTGGAGAGAAAACCCTAGGAGTTTAGGTTGTTGTGTGCGCAAGTTTGATGTGTTTTTGGCTTAAGAAACTCTATTTTTTGATATAAATAATTGGGTAGAAAGTTAGGCCCAATGACCTTGGTATAAAAGGCTTATTAGGCCCATTATAATGTAGTTGTTTAGGAAAGTTTTTCAAAATTATTAACCATACCTCCAAAAAGTCTTTATTTTCTTCCAAAATCGATTACCGATTTAAAATACGACTCGACACGTAAAAATACCTCAAAAGACATCATTTTCAAAAATTTCATGTTAAATATACTATATATTAAACAATTAAAAATAATCATTTAATAAAAATATTTTCTCTTTACAGTCTCCGGTCTCTGTCTCTCGATCGCGTCTCGAATAACCCTTAAAAAACAAAGTTTTATGCATATTAATAGAAAACCACATTTTTAACATATAAACATGCCTATCATATTTAATTAATGCAATTAAAAAATTTTAATTAAGTATTTTCTATTTTTCTTAAATTTGCATGTAGTTGAATTATGTTATCGCATTTTGGACCTTAAATCTTTATTTTCCACAACATAAAATTTCTCCCGTTGAGCTTGCTATCTCGTACCTGTCCGCCATTATATCTAGAACAATTTAATAGATTTGAAAAAATAATATCTTCTTAATAAAAATCTCAAAAAAAATTTTCTGATGTGGAAGATCAGTCTAGAATGCAATCACAGAGCAAACTCAGAATTTTAAGAAATTTTAAATCAATGCTCTGATACCAATTTCTGGTCCCAATGCAACATCTTTGATAATAATATGAAAATAAAGTATAAAACTGGACACCGAAATTTATGTGGAAAACCCCTAAAAATTATCCGAGTTAAAAACCATGAGCAAGATGAAAATATTTCACTATAATATTTTGTACGTTACAATATCTCACTGTGTTTCCAAAGAGAACACGCACTCTTTTAATATAGGAAAACAAAACACATCATAAATATTATAGAGCTACACGCTCAAAGAAAAAGAGATGCGCGAAACAAGAAGTGAATGAATTTTGGAATGCAGAATCTGATGAAATGATGGTCCTATTTCTTCTCGTGTAAAATCCCATGGCAAAGTCCTTGCAGCCTCCATGAATAAAATACATTTAATGCATTTCTAGGGACGGATGCACTATAGGGCTGTACTGGGCTGTAACCCAGCCCACTTTTTTTTTTTTTTAATACTTAGTTAAAATAGTCCAGTCCAGTCCAGCCCAATCCAGCCCAGTTTCGGCCCACCTCAATTCTACTCAATTCCACAAAATTTCGGCCCACCTCAATTCTAAAAAATCTCTCCCAACTCCTTTAGCGAGAGAAAGAAGGCGCAATCGGACTCACCAAGAAATCGAATTGCTCATCCGGCAGGGCAACAATCCAGGTAAGAATTGGTTATACATGTTTGATTTTGTTTTTGATGGTTTCTCTGTGCGTGATTTGTGGTTTCTTGGTTGCCTTTTGGCTTTTTCTCTGTTGGCCATGACTTGTTTGATGAAATGCCGATTACCCTTTTATTTTGGACGAAAAATCTGTGCTGTGGAAATCTGAGGCATGTATTGTATTTATGGAGAAATTGGATGGAATGGTCCAAAGAATTTGCTAGCTGGTTCCATTAAAATAAGTAAAACCAATCTTATGATTTATGAAGTTGGTACACTTCGATAAGAATCGTGACTTAGTTGAAAAAGGCGTCCCCCATTGTCTTTTGCAGTTGTGTACGAATCTAAATGCAAAATAGTAATCGGAAAATTATAGTGGGTTAAATAAGTTTGGCACAAAAGAGAAATCAACAATTAAATGGTGGCAGGATGCCTAATCAGATTTCTCAAGCCAATAGGGACTGAAAATGCGTAATTGTTTTGCTCCCTACCCTACGTGGAATCCCAACACAAGTTGAAATATCAACTTGGTATGTTATCAATAGAATCTCTTGCAACTCAAGAGATGCAAACACCAAATTGAGACTGGATATCATATTTCGATTTTTCAAAAACAAGATATTCCCGTGACATGTACCATCTTAGTATCATGCATCAAAACAGAATAATGCTGGTCAATACATTATTTGAGAAAAACCCTAACCAACTGCAAAAGAAAGGATAGCCAGTGCTCACAGTGTGACGTAGCACAAGATCTTCAAGAGCACAACAGTTGAAAAGGGGTCCTTTTCTTACGTTTTCATCACTTTGATATTTTTTTTCTTTTGAATTTGAGCGTTAAAAATTAGTAAAACCAATCTTATGAAGTTGGTACAACCGTATTGAAGAATATCATGCATTAATAATAATGGAATACTTCTATGAAATGTTTGAAGAATGCACAGAAATGTCACATTGAGTGTAAGCCTTTGCAACCTGTCAAAGAAACTTATCATTTACTGTACCTGCTTTTATAATGAGGAAATTTATGAATTATTTAAAAATTTCAGTTAGAGATTTCATTCTACTCAATTAATTTATGACCAGTGGCCTTTACGTGTGTATCTGTGTATTTTTCGACAAAACGCATAGTTAATTCTATTTAGTTGCTTTTGTTTTCTGTCTTGTAATTTAAGGCATGTGTCGTCTCGAGACTCGAATCGTAAATATTGTTCTTCTTGCTTCAGCTTTTTTCACCAATGTGTGTTCTTGCATGTTGGTGTGTGTAATTATTTGATGGCACGGCACATAAATACATAATTGCTCATTTGCTTGTTCTTCCTAAGATTCGGTCAAGTGGGTTAGCTCCATTCTTAATAATTCACCAATTAATTAATTAAATGTTTTGGTGATTCACCATGACATTTAATTAAGTAAACTACTACATTTGCCCATTAAATTCTTCTCGCACAAAGTTTGATTCTTGAGTCTTGATTGTTTGTTGTTGAGTTATTGATTGACAATTACTTGTTTATTTGTTGATAATTATTTTATTACTTGTTTAGGATTATAACTTGAACTCTTTCAAAATAGAACATTAATCTGCTGCAAAGAAAGAAAAAACATCGATATCCTCTTTCTTTAAGAAGAGAGATCGTCAAGCTAGTGAAGATACTTCAATTCCTACAGTCCTTACAATACAGTATCAATCCAGTGAAAGTCTTACATTTCCCAATATCCAAATTCCTTCATGTTCCTCTCCTAGAGACGATCATCAGTCATCATCTACTTGTATCGAACGAGATCCGGGAAAAAGAAAACAGATATGTGAATATCATGTTAATGTACGAGATGAGATAAGACGTTCATATCTAAATATGGGGCCTTATCAACCAGATATGTTGGAGTATCCAGGTACAAAATTTTGAAGTCAGAATCGTCGTTTTCGGAAAAAATGGTTTCAAAAATTTTATTGGTTAGAGTATTCGCCTTCAACAAATAAGGCATAATGTTTCTATTGTTTTCTTTTCCTGAATGATGTTAATTCATCTAATATCTCGGCATTGGTTAATAAAAGATTTGACAATTGGAAAAGGGTAAACCACGGAAAAACATGAGCTTTTCTTGCCCATATTGGTTCGGAAGCTTCTTCGCCTCATACTATGTGTGAGAGAAGGGCTGAAAATTTGATGAGGCCCTCACAACATATTGATAAAGTGATGCATGCACAATCTAAAGAGGAAAAAGAGAAAAATCGTCTGCGTTTGAGCACCTCAATTGTAGTTATTCGTTGGCTAGCACTTTCAGTTGTTGCTGGATCCAGATCAGTTGTGCACAACAACTACCAGCAGCAAAGTATTCTGCTTCAGTTGTTGAAGTAGCTATAGATGTCTGCTTTTTGCTGAACCAAGAGATTAGTCTGTCTCCTAGAAACTGACAAGATCCACTTGTACTTTTGCGATCAAGCTTACATCCTGCATAATCTGCATCTGAATATCCAACTAAATTGAAAGTAGAGTCTTTAGAATACCATAACCCAACATTTTGTGTACCCTTAAGATATTTCAAAATTCTTTTAGCAGCTGAAAAATGTGATTGCTTAGGATTTGCTTGAAATCTAGCACACATACAGACAACAAATACAATATCAGGATGACTGGCAATTAGGTACAACAATGCACCTATTAAACCTCGATATAATGTCGCCTCAACTGATATTCCCCCTTGATCAGTGTCCAATTTTACTGATGAGCTCATGGGAGTATTTGCAGCTGAACATGATTCCATGCCAAATTTTTTCAGCAGCTCCTTTGTATATTTAGTCTGACTGATGAATATACCAGTCTCCAGTTGCTTCACTTGCAGTCCAAGAAAGAATGTCAGTTCACCCATCATGCTCATTTCAAACATATCCTGCATTAGCTTAGCAAACTTTTCGCATAATTTGAGGTTAGTTGACCCAAATATGATATCATCAACATAAATTTGAACTAATAAAATGTGATCATTCTTAGCAAATTTGAACAAGGTCTTATCAACTGATCCAACAGAAAAATCATGATCAGTTAGAAATTTCGAAAGAGTTTCGTACCAAGCTCTGGGAGCTTGTTTAAGGCCATATAAGGCTTTGTCCAAATGATATACATGATCAGGAAAGTTGTGATTTACAAAATCTGGGGGTTGTTCAACGTATACTTCCTCTTGTAGTTGACCGTTCAGGAATGCACTCTTTACATCCATCTGATATACCTTGAATTTCTTGTGTGATGCATAAGCAAGAAAAATTCTGATTGCTTCTAGTCTTGCAACTGGAGCATACGTCTCATCATAGTCAATTCCTACTTCTTGCCTATATCCTTGTGCCACTAATCTTGCGTACAATTGAACCATCCTCGTTCAGTTTATTTCTGTATACCCATTTTGTACCTATAATAGTTTTTGAAATTGGTCTTGGAACTAAGTTCCAGACATTGTTATAAGTGAACTGATTTAGCTCTTCTTGCATTTCATTTACCCAGTTAGGATCAGCAAGAGCTTCATCAGTTTTCTTCGGTTCTAGTTGTGAAACAAAAGCTGAATAGATAAATAAATTTAGCATTTGATTGCGAGTTCTTACTGGATCAGATGAATTTCCTATTACCAGTTCACGTGGATATGATTTTCTCCATCTGTACTCAGTATTTGTCGTATCAGCAATTTTTTCAATTGGTAACTGAACACAGTTTTCAGTCGGTAACTGAACACAGTTTTCAGTCTCAGTTGGTGTTTCATCAACTGGTATTTGAATGTTATCATTATGCTCTGTCAACTGATCATCAGCAACGACTTCCTGCACATCTGATTAATCCAGTACTTCTGGTTCAGGTGTTTGAAGTATGTTTTGATAGCCATGACTTTCATTTTTGTCATCATCTTCCAAAGTGATATCTGTAAATCGATCAACTAGCTCAACTTGATCAGTTGGCTTATTAGTTAGTTCAGTTTCATCGAAATCAACATGAGCAGATTCTACAACATTTAGGGTTTTCTTGTTGAAGACTCTATAGGCTATACTAACTGATGAGTATCCAAGAAATATTCCTTCTGCAGATTTAGCATCAAACGCTTTTAAATAATTTTTACCATTATCAAGAATAAAACATCTGCAGCCGAATATTTTGAAATAAGTAATTATATTTTTTCTTCCATGCCAGATCTCATATGGTGTTTTCATATGATTCTTATTAATCATTGATATGTTTTGAGTATAACACGCAATGTTTATTGTCTCTACCCAAAATCTTTGAGAAATACTAGAATCAGCAAGCATTGTTCTGGCAGCTTCTTTAAGAGTCCGATTTCTTCTCTCAGCTACACCATTTTGCTGAGGAGTTCTGGCTGCTGAGAGCTCATGCTTAATTCCAGCATTTTCTAGGAAATTTGAAAGAGTTTGATTGATGAATTCAGTTCCTCGATCAGATCTGATTCGATCAATTCCAACTGATTTTTCATTTAAAAGTCTTTTGAAGAGCTTTATTAGTTGCGAAGCAGTATGGTCTTTAGATTTGAGAAAAATAACCCAAGTAAATATTGAAAAATCATCTACGACTACCAAGGTGTATTTCATTCCTCCTAAGCTCATGACTGGTATCGGACCAAAGAGATCCATGTGCAACAGTTCTAAGCATCGGGATGAAGATTTACATCCCTTGTTTTTAAAAGAGGATCGTACTTGTTTACCATACTGACATGCTGAGCAAAGTTTTTCTTTTGAAAAGTCTATTTTGGGCAAACCAGTTACAAGTTCATGTTTACTCAGATAGGCAATGGATTTAAAGTTTAAATGATTTAGTCTCTTATGCCACAACCAGTTTTTAGATGATTTGGAAGCAATAAAACAAACTGGTGCATAAGTTTGATCATTCCAACTGACTTTATATGTGTTTCCACAACGTTTGCCAGTTAGTATGATTTCATCAGTTGAAGTTTTGACTAAACATGAGTTTTTGTCAAATTGTACTGAGAATCCACTGTCGCATAACTGACTGATGCTAATCAAGTTATACTTCAGGTTTTCTACTAATAGAACATCTTTAAAAGTAAAGTTACCATGGATAAGCTTACCCTTATCCACATTTTTACTTTTGGAACTGTCTCCGAAACTGATGTTTGGACCAGTGTATTTGATCAGTTGGGATAACGCACTTGCATCTCTAGTCATATGTCGCGAGCATCTACTGTCCAAATACCATATTGAGTTCTTGTTTGTACCTGTTACCTGCAATCACACATATAATATAACTTGATACTCATATCTATTTGGGTCCTGAACTTATTAGTCCCTTAGGAATCCGCACTTGGATTAGTCTAACAGACTTTCCAGTAGTTGTATTCCAAATAGTTTTTCTCGGCTTTTGTGTGCTTGGTGTGTAGTTTACAGATGATACAATATTTGTTTTAGCTTTATTCAACTGATTGTTCAGTTTATATCTCTTTTGAACTGACTTGCAGTTATAGTAATTGAAATAGCTATTCGAATAGTTCTTGTGAGACCTCTTTGATGACTGACTTTGTGAATCAGTTGAAAATTTTTACTATAACCAATCCCATATCTTCTAACCTTGTTCATATTCTTAGTAGGTTGCTCAATCAGTTTACTGGGCTCAATTTGTTCTTGTATCACTGCTGTTTTGACAAAATGAATGTATTTCCCTTTGTCTATTTTTGGCTTTGGTTGAGTATCATTTGGATATATTTCTCTTTGAGTGTTGAACCCTAAACCAGTTTTATCAGAAACTGATTTTTGTGAATTCTGTATCTCATTCAGTGCAGTAGATGACTTGTTCAAAGACTGAATGAGCTCAGTCTGTTTTGAGTTTTCAAGAATCAATTTCTGGATTAATGACTGATTTTTGTTTCTCTCTACTTTTAACTCAGCAATTTCCTTTTTTAGACTCAACCCATCAACTGATTCATCAGTTTTGGTTTTATTGTCTGTGGGATCAGTTTGCTTTGCTTTGTTTTTTTCAAATGATGATGCAAACTTTGATACTCATTTACCATGTCATGTAGTGTTAGAATGAGTTCTTCTCGTGTGAAATCAGTTGAGCTTAAATCAAATACTTGTTGGCTAGATGATTCTTCTTCTGCATCATTAGCCATTAAGCACTTGACTTCCTCATCATCACTAGAGCTGCATGAGCTTTCTGGTTCTGCCTCCTCACCGTCTGTTTCTGCCCATTTAGATTTGTTTTCTACAGCTAAGAGTACCTCATGTTTCTTTCTGAAGAACTTCTTATCTTCCTTGGGTCTTCTTTTGTGCTCATATGATTTCTTTCTTCTATCAGTTGAGCCTTGACTGTCCTTCTTGGGTTTAGGACAATCAGCCATAAAGTGACCTGATTTGCCACAGTTGCAGCAGGCATTTGATTCATCTTTGGAACTGTTCATTTGGTATGGCTTCTGGAAATTTCCTTGATTCTTTCTCATGAACCTTCCAAATTTTTTGATGAACAATGACATAGCATCACTGCTCAACTGATCAGCAGATTTCTCGACTGAACTGATTGGTTCTGTTCTGACAGCAGCTAGAGCAGTTGTAGCTGCAGGGGTAGATGGTTCTCCTTCTCTGGTCTGCAGCTCAAATTCATAATCCTTTAAATCAGCAAACAGATCATGAAGTTCAATCTGGTTCAGATCTTTGGACTCCCTCATTGCCATGGTCTTGACATCCCATTCCTTGGGAAGACCTCTCATTACCTTCAGTGCAATCTCTTTGTTGGTATACACTTTTCCAAGTGCATTTAACTCATTGATGATACTGCTTACTCTTTCATCATACTCGTGCATTGATTCTCCTGCTTTCATTTTGATGTTATCAAACTTTTGAACAGCAACAGAAAGTTTATTTTCTTTGGTTTGATCATTTCCTTCACACAGCTGGATCAGCTTTTCCCAAATTTCTTTGGCTGACTTACACATCTTTATTTTGCTGAAGGTTACTTTGTCCAGCGTTTTGTACAGAATGTCTTTAGCCACATTATCAAGATTTGCTTTTCTTTTATCTTCAGTTGTCCATTCATCTCTGAGCTTTTCTATTCTTTTTGGTGCCCCTTCTGTTATGGCAACTGCTATATTTGTTTTTAGACTCTTCATGGGTCCATCAGTTATGACATACCACATGTCATCATCTTGTGCAGCTAAATGAGCCTGCATTCTGATTTTCCAATCATCACATTCTTCTCTGGAGAACATAGGAATTTTGTTGAATGAAGTCATGCTAGCAAGTTTATAGATCAAAAGTATTCAAGAACAAGATTCAACCGCTCTGATACCACTTGATAGGATCGATTAACGTAGCAAGAGTGTTTAGAAGGGGGGGGTTGAATAAACTCTCACAATTAAAACTGATCTTTTCGAGTTTTGAGTTCAGTTTGGTGACAAACTGATTCTCGGAATCTTGCTGGTCAATGACAATCAGTTAAACTAAAGTAGTTGCGGAAATTAACTGACTGAAAGATAGAATACAAAACTGAAATAAAATACACAAGGATTGTTTTTGGATGTTCGAAGATTTCAATTACTCCTACGTCACCTCTTCTATCTCAAGGATAGGATTTCCACTAAAAGACTTTGATCGAATACAAGATTTGTACTGACCCACTTCAGTTTGGTGAGATCACTGCCAAAAGCTGAAACTCTTAGTATTACAAAATGTTCTCAGTGCGTAACTGATCTTAGCACTATCGAATTTAACGATTATTTCAAAGTGCTAGCGAGCTCAAATTGTAGCCTTGACTGCTACGAATAAATCAAGTAAGGGTGAGCTAAGATTTTGGCAGAGTAACAGCAAGCTTTGAATAGAGTGATCTGTGTATTTTTTTCAGCTGTTCTTCTGTCATATTTATAAGCTTCCCTTCCAACGGTAACTTGATATATGTTTGAATCTTTGTATCCGTTGTTGCCACTTCATCATTCCTTGGGCATTGTTTGCTTCATTTATTGTAATGCGGCGTCTTAATTGCTTTAGCCGAAATGCGTTGTTCTAAGCTGTATTGATTGAAGTGCGGCGTTTCATATTCAGTTGCAATCTGCTATGTCTCTTTGTCAGTTGAATGTTCTTTCCCGAGACATGTTTAGTTGAAGGAAGCATACGGCTGAATATATCAACTGATCGGTTTCCAACTGATCAGTTTTCTTTATTAGATCTGCTGATTTCAGTTGTTAAGTCCAGTTGTTGAATATAATTGCGCGTATCAGTTGGTTGATCAGTTTTTCAAACTCCAGAATTTAGAGTTTGGTTCATATTTTGTCAAATGCCGGAATTTCGTTTCCAACACTATGTCCACTGTTTTGCACATCGTTTACAACTGACATTGGTTTCTGCAGCTAAGGATGTTAGTGTTATTTGGGAATTCTTTTCTCATTTGGACAATATTGTTAATATTGTCACTTCTTCTACTAAGTACATTGCTGAATTACATACTGCACAAAGAAATGAAATTGAGTATATGTTGTCAATTGGAGAACGTGATTCTGGAAGTGGTGCAAACTAGATTGGTAATTTGCAACGAGCTGGAGCTACTCGTTGGAGTTCTCACTATGATTTGGTAAAAAGCTTGATAGGTATGTACACCGCAACTTGCAAAGTTTTTGAAGTTATCAATGATCATTCTTCAAATGGAAGAGCTAAGGCTGAAGTTCGGGGGATTTACAGAAACATGGCGAGCTTTGAATTTGTGTTTATTTTGCACTTAATGCATAAAATTATGAGAACAACAGATACACTTTGTCAAATTCTTCAAAGAAAATCCCAAGACATTTTGACATTTCTTCAGGAAGTTAAAGTTTTTTGCTCAAGAAATGAAATTGATGTGCCTGACCTTGATTGTCTATATAAGATTGGACGTTCATGTCGGCAAACTACAATAGAACATCATTACCACTTTGATGTTTTTAATGCAGCAATAGATTTCATTTTGATGGAGTTAAATACCTAGTTCAATGAGTCATCGGTGGAACTTCTTTCTCTTAGTACAGCTTTAGATCCTAAAAATTCATTTGACTCATTTAACAGTGATGATATTTGCAAACTTGCAACGAAGTTTTATCTTGGAGATTTCACAGATCAAGAAATTGTTGCTTTGGAGTATGAATTATATATTATAAACTTGATGTGATGCAGAAGTTAAAGGTTTCTACACTTGTTGAGTTGTGTCAGCAATTGACTGAGAGTGGATGGTCAAATGTTCATGTTATGTTGACTAGATTGATTCATCTTGTTTTGACATTACCTGTGTCTACCAGCACTACTGAGCGGGCTTTTTCAGCAATGAAGCATGTGAAGACGGCACTTCGCAATAAAATGGAGGATGAATTTCTTGCTGATTGTTTGACACTCTATATTGAACGAGATTTTGCTAAACATATTGATGTAAATTCTATTATTGATGAATTTTATGTTTTAAAATTTCGTAGGGCACAACTTCGTTGAATGATATAATGGAAATTTTTTTTTAATAATATATAACTTATCATATTGAGTTCAAGCCCCTTCCAACTCTTATTCCTGGATCCGTCCCTGTGCATTTCATATTCTCACTTAATTTGTCTCATGAATACGTTGTCTATTTTGCCGACAAAACTAAACATTAACTGTTGACACTCTAATAAAGTATCGAAATTAAGGAAAAAAAAGGGTAAAGTACTAAAGCAGTCAAATTATTTATACATTCACCAAAAAAATAAAGATTAAAGATTACTAGGAAATGCATGCATCACCAAATAAAATTTCCAGACAAATCGCATGTGTATCTTCGTACTCTTAAGTTATTTAAATTTTTTTCCATCTTCTAGTTTAAGATTAATGACAGATCTTACAAGTTTATTATCCAAAATTAAATCTTTAAGTCCAAACAAACCACTACTAGGAGAAATTGTAATTTTGGTTGTATATTTAACTTTCCGTCTCTTTATGTTGTCAAATTTCAGTTAGAGTTACGTCAATTCATCATCTTTCATAAAAAAATAATTAAAATTGTAAAATATTCAAATGTATACGATTAAGACTAATTTTGATGGAACATGACCGAAACCTTTAAAAAAAATTGCAATTTTTTTCAAAGGCAAAAAATTTGCAATTTTCAAATCTATATAATATATATTTTGAAAGTGCACCCTGTATTTTAAATTTGGCTTCATTCTCTAATAAATTACTTACAGCTTGTATTATTGGTGAAATGGGCATAAACGTAACTTTACCTCTCCATTTATTTATTTTTTTATTTTTGACAGCCTCAGAAACCGGGTTTTTTTAACCGTTTATCGTGAGAAAAAAAAGAAATTGAATAAATAACGCAAACGATAGAAGATTAATAATATACCGTATCACGCCAATCAAATTGGCGTGAAAGCTTTTTGAGATGGCGTTTTAAAATCAAGTCACGCCATCTTGGATGGCGGGACTTGTTTTTTTTTTTATTCACCTTACTTTATTTTTTTGTCACGCCATCTTAGATGGTGTGACTTGAATTTTTTTTTATAATTAATAATTATAATTGTGGTGGCAGAGTGATGGGATGTCACAAACAGCTCAAAATAATTTGCGATCACAGAGTGATGAGATGTATCAGTTGAAATCAATTAACACGCCCTGTTAAATGGCGTGTTTTTGACCGAATATTGAAAATTTGCTTATAAAATCGATGAACGTTTAGAGAACATTTGTTATTATCATTCTTCGTTTGTCTGAAAATTTTTGAAGCGTTCTTCAAATTGTTTCGGCCTATTGAAGTGATACATTTTCTTGCAGTGTTGAATATATTTAATTGTTGAAGCTACTCAATATCAGTAGTTTCTTCTTCCACATACGAGATAAGGTACTTATAGTCCAAATTAAATTTTGTAGTTTGATTGAAATTGTTAAATTCTTTATTTGTGATTATTTTTTGCAGGTAAAGTTTTGATTATTGTTAATTTTGTTCTTAACTGCTTACATACAAATAAATTTTACAATTAATTTCGTTTTTGATTAATTTATTTGACATACGTAGTATGAAAACTTATTATTATAAAAATTATTATTTGTAGTATTATTGACTTATAAGAAACAACTAAGAACTATAATTTTTGAACAATACTAATTAACGTTTTTTTAGAAAATAATAATAATAATACTTATATTTATAATTAGCATTGATGTTATTGTTTTATTTAGGTTTAAGTATTACAATTAATTTATTTTATGCAAGTTACATAAATTTTTTTATTATAAATATTATATTTTTTTTCTTAATGTATTGTATACAAAATAATTTGCGTAATTAATTTATTTTATTATTACTTTATTTCATAAGCATATTATGAAAACTTATTATTTTATTATTATTTATATTATTATTAACTTGTAAAATACAAATAAAATTTAAGATTTTTTATTTTAGAGCAGCAATTATTTTTATAAATGTAATTATTATTGTTGTTGTTGTTTTATTTTGTCATGCTATAAAAAAAATTAAGTATTACAGTTGATATTTTTTACAAAAGTAATAAAAAAGCTATTATTATAAATAATTTTTTTGTTCTTACTTTATTAAATAAAAATAAGTATTATGATTTTATTGTTAATTTTATTCATATTTAATATGATCATTTATTTACTGTACATAATTAATATAAATATTATGATTATTATTATAAAAAAATGGTTATTCAAAAAAGTGTACATTAAAATGATTTTACTATTCAATTGTAATATAAAAAATTTGTTATCACATTTTTGTTCTGTGTGACCTATTGAATTTTATTTTATAGGAATGGACAGTGTGCCGATGCTTTTATTCGTAGATGGCAAAGTTATTATAAAACACCACACTATAAAATATAGTACAACTGCGTTGAGGGCAACATGAATACCAATATCTATTAATTTTCATGAATTGAAGGAAGTAGTGTACCGTCTGAAAAATATTGAGAAATCAAAATTTAACTTAAAATTGTCAACAAAATATTCCTACATGGATAAGTCACATTGTGTAGAAGTGCATTTTGACATCAATGATGACAACAATTTACAGTTTATGCTGGATTCTATTAACGAAATGCGATGTATCGAATTGTATATCGAAACGGATTTCGTCGAGCATAATGTACATGTTGAGGTTCCTGAATCATATATTCCATGTATAACTGAAGGGTTCAATTTGATGGGATTTAATGATGAAGCCGGTACTTCCGCTAATGATTTTTTCGAACCAATAGATGAAAATCGATTTAATTCGAATGATTGGACTGGTGGATGGGATCGGTATATTACTGGCACCGTAGAAGAAAATGTTAACTGGCCTATTTCCACACGAGGATGGGATTCTGGTGCAAGAGGATGGTACTCGGTTGACACAAATCATGCAGGTTTCGATTGTTCACCGAGTGTTCATCGTAGTGGATCGAGTCATCTATTGACACCTGTCGTACCTGATGAACAAAGATCACATGATTTGTCAATAGATGTTCACCTTCACGCCACCGAAATATTTACTGAATCTTATACAACTGCAAGTGAAACAGATGAAGATGAGCATGAAGACGAAAATGCCACATATGCTGAGATTGGTCCATCTCAAACCGACACCGGTGATCATATGCATGCATATCCTTTTGAAGTCATTTCAAATCTTGAACACCGACCCGATGCATTACCATTATCTGTCCCGCCTGTCGGTGTATCCTTATATGACGTACCTCAATTCTTTAGTACAATATATGATGAGCAATGCCTTGATTTTGTTGGAATTCCATCTGCATCGAATTCGAGTTATTACAACGAAGATAGAGGAGAACTTTGCACGAACATGATTTTTAAAGATAAAAAGCATTTGATAGTAGCAGTTAAGGACTTTTCGGTTAGAGTTGCTCGACGTGAATATCAAGT
Organism: Primulina huaijiensis; assembly: GCF_012295235.1. Taxonomy (NCBI): domain Eukaryota; kingdom Viridiplantae; phylum Streptophyta; class Magnoliopsida; order Lamiales; family Gesneriaceae; genus Primulina; species Primulina huaijiensis. Next base: position 10,347,928 of record NC_133312.1, read on the forward strand.
TGTGGAGAGTACAAAGACTTTGTGGAAAGTTCGTTGTAAAAATAAATATTCAAATATCAACTGTACGTGGGTTCTTCGTTGGAATTCTTCACGTGGTTGATTGTTAACAGAGAGTCCTCCAAACAATTTTTTTTAAAATTGATGCCTCATCTCTCTAATATAAAATAAATTAAAAAAACTTATCAAACACATGCATAATAAATTGTAATATAATAATGCAAAATGTTGAAAATATATTGTTTAACAAGCACTTACCACAATACGTCTGAAATATGCATCTCCGGGCTGATAACCGTAATCGATTTGTTGAGGCTCAATAGGAGATATGAAACGTCGAGTTATAGAATCATACCATGTCTAATAATCATATCTCAGGCTATAATTTTCAACAAAATCACTCTCAAAAATCAGATTACGACGATTTTCCCATGCATACACCATCAATCTATGATGTTTGACCCAATCGTAATTTTTACGTCCTCGTCTTGAGCATTCATGTAAATGATCTCCATCAAGTGCTGATATTGGAATGTTTTGTGACATACGAAATTGCCAAAAAACTCGATTTGGGCGATGCATATCCACAATCTGAAAACATATCAATGGTCACGCACTTCGCCAGAGAGTGGGATGTCTACATTCTAAGGACAATGACAAAACATCCACAGCTTCGAGGTCATAAACAAGCCATTTGAACTACAAATAATGAAAAAACGAATCATGTACCCAACCGATAATATATGACATATACGAAATTTATATTTTATGTAAGGTAAACACCTAACAATCTCCCATCTTGTCAAGTACATCACGAATCATTCGCACAGAACGTGTAGGTGTATGTGTCCAAGTGAATACATTTTTCCATCTGTATGCACATTAAATTCGTAATACTATAAAATAAAGATGACGTTATCAATTTTATATCATATGTTGTATTTATTACCTTGCTCCGTATGATGGAATTGGAAGAATATTATCACCGTTGTTTTCATTTTCAGGTCGAGCGATGAGGTTGTATCCTAAGCGGTCATGACATGAGGGAATCATTTTTGACCATGCCCAAATCTACAAAACAACTGAGTTTAATAAATGTGTATAAAAAGAGTATATATTGAAATAAAAATTGTAATAAATATACCTACAATATGTATAAAGGGCCTGCGATTTCTTGTTTTCTTGACACAGATGCGGAACACAATTTGTGATATAAATATGGAAGTACAGCACTTGCCCAACTATAACTACGAACCTTACGCATATCTTGCAGAAAATGCAAGTACAACAGTTTGACCGCACAACCTTCAGAATCAGGTAACATACACCCACCGATAACCAACATCGCAACACATCGGGAGTATTGTGCCACTTCTATGTTTGTACTGTTTTCATCAATTATTGCTTGTGTACAATGTAAGTACATAGTAGTCAACTTTAAACTATTGGATATGAAGTCTGCCTGAAGTGGCATAAAACCTAACCAATCATAACAATAATCCTGCCATACACTAAACTTGCAAGATATATCAGTCCCGATGATAGGATCACCATCAACATTTATCCCCCAAATTAACGCAACATCTTGTATCGTGATTGTGGTCTCGCCAATTCGTAGGTGGAAAGTATGAGTTTCTCGGCGCCATCGTTCCACAAGAACGGTTATCAAATGATTCTCATAAACACAATCACCACATAAGAGTATGCCATAAAAGCCCATTTTGTTTAGATATGATCGGACACGATGGTGTAGTATACCACTTTTCACAATTCTCAAATTAAATTATCAGATCAAGGCACTCTTAGGGTGTTCTCCAAGTTGATAGGCGTAATAAAATTAGATATAAGTGTTTGTTGCTGATAAAGAACAATAGGATCAATAGGTCCAGCATGTAACGACATCCTATAATCAATAATAAGAATATATTATTATTATTATTATTAATATTATTATTATTATTATCTATCACAGTATTGTATAAACAAAAAAACAACTACAATATCAATTATCAAAAGAATTATAATATAAAACATTAACTACAAGTAAAAAATAATAAATACACTAAAAATAATATACTTACATTGTACGAGTTTTGGAAATACCAAGTTATTTTAAAAATAAAAATTTAAATACATACACAGATTTAAATTTTTGAATCTATCTTAAACAATTAATTGACTCTAACATTAATGTAGTTAATAATAACGATTGGAGAATGTATTTTATTAAAATATGTATTTTATTAAAAAATTTAAGAATTTTTTTATTATTATTTTTTAAAAAAATTAACAAAAGTCACGGTTTTTTTAAGACAAACAAGTTGACAAAAATCTAAATACAAAACATATTATATTTAATATTAGTTTTACTTAACATATGATTATAAAAACATTATAAAAATTAACAATAATCAACAAAATAAACATATAACATTATTGTTACTCATAATTAGCGGATAGCGTATTTTTTTTAAAATAATTATTCAAGTTAAAAAAAATTTATAATCAAACATATGTCAATAATTAATAAGAATCTATTTTTTAAAAAATAATTAAAAAAAATTATATCACTCTAACACCCGAATTACAATTAAAATTTTTGAAACTACTTTTTGGTAAAATTTTAAAAATAATTGAAACAAGCATATGCCAATAATTAATAAAGATGCATGTAATTCTTTACGAAAGAAGGTTTTTCAATAACAAGAGTCACAAATTATTTTTTTTAAAAAAAGTAATAAAGTCACGCCTATACAATTGGCGTGCCTTGTTTATTAAAAAAAAATTAATTAAGACACGCCCAATTAAGTGGCGTGACTTGCTTTAAAATGATTTTTTAAAAAAATAAGCAAGTCACGCCCAGTACATTGGCGTGACTTGCTTTAAATTTTTTTTAAAAAATTTAAGCAAGTCACGCCCAATCAATGGGCGTGACTTGGTTTTAAATTTTTTTTTTAAAATTAAACAACTCACGCCGAGTTAATTAGCATGACTTACTTTTATATATTTTTTTAAAAAAATTAAGCAAGTCACGCCCAATCAATGAGCGTGACTTGGTTTTAATTTTTTTTTTTAAAATTAAGCAAGTCACGCCGAATTAATCGGTGTGACTTGCTTTTATATACATATTTTTTTTAAAATTAAGCAAGTCACGCCCAGAAAATCGGCGTGACTTACCTTTATATATTTTTTTTACAAAAAATTTAAGCAAATCACGCCTAATTAATTGGCGTGACTTGCTTTAAAAAAATATTAATTAGATTAAATTTTAAACATTTCCTATTAATAATGAAAAGCTCATCATAATAAATGATTTTTAAATTTCCTTAAAAAATTAATAATAATTACAAAAAACAAATAATAATTATTAATTAAAAGAACAAAAAATAAATCAGCATAGCATACAAATTATATTTTAACATAAATAATAATTTTTTTCTATAAATTTAATATTTAACATAAATAATTATATTAATATACATACTTTATATTAACGGTTGAATCAAAATTTACCTGCAAAAAAATTAAAATTAACTCAAAATTTGAGTCAATCTAATAAACAAATTACATAAAAAAATAAGAGAAATTTACATGCAAAAAATTAAAATTATCTCAAAATTTGAGTCAGTCCAATAATTACATAAAAAAAATAAGAGAACTTACTCGAGATGAAAGTGAGAAAAACTTAAAACACAACTCTTCCTAATATATGGGCAAAGTAGGCGGATGCTTCCAAAACAAAAAAGAACACATGCACATGGCTTTAAAGCCTTTCACTACCATCCAATTTTCGATAAATCAATCTCACGTGGCTTTTCAGCTTTTGACCAATTTTATTACATTGCATCGATCGACGAAAATATTATGCAGCTTTAATATTGCATTTGTTTGTTGCAGTCTTTGTCTTTAATATATGTGATGAGGCGTGAATTAATTAAAACAACTCATATTATTATTTTTTTTTAAAAAAAAAATGCAAGTCACGCCGATGACGTGACTTGTATTAAAAATTTTTTTTTAAATCACGCCTCTTTGTTGGTTTGTTTGTCAAACTTTTTTGTTTTATTTTATTTTACTAAATCATATGTACCATGAACATTTAAAAAGCCCCTCAGAAACCTCTCGATTATTTCCCCCAAATCCCAGTTGTCTCGATAAAAATTTTCAATTTCGTTTTCCCTCGTTCCGGGGTTCCTTTCAATAATTCAATTCCCATTAATTTCAGTATTCAATTTCAACGATTCATTCTATCTAGCATCTCAAATGCCAGGATCCACCGTTTCGACTTCGAATCAATTGTCTACAGCTCGTCGTCGAGCATTAGAGAAGGATCCACTGACGCCCATTCCCGATTTGGCCGCCGCCGCCGCCACCTTTACTAGTGGCAGTGACACCGTCAGGCTTACCGCGGTTGGCACAGATTCCGCGATCCAGAGAGACAGCAGAAAAATTCCACAAACCCAATCCCGAAAGAGGTCATCAAAGCCACGTTGGCTAACTTTGGTAAGCATTCTCACTAAGAACATAGCATTGTTAGTTGTAATTGTGGGCCTTATCCAGATGTCTAGATGGGCTGTCATGAATTCCAGCAGCAACACGGAGGGCTTTGAATTAATTTGCGGGCTTTGAATTAATTTCGGGGGATTTCGAGTGGAAGTTCGCAGAGGTGCAGAGCTTCGTTAAGGCGACTGTGAAGGTCTTGCAGGTGCAGGTGTCCAGAGGTCTATATGGCTGTCATGAATTCCAGCAGCAACACGGAGGGCTTGGAATTAATTTCGGGGGATTTCGAGGGGAAGTCCGCAGAGGTGCAGAGCTTCGTTAAGACGACTGAGAAGGTTTTGCAGGTGCAGGTGTCCAGATGTTTATATGGCTGTCATGAATTCCAGCAGCAACACGGAGAGCTTTGAATTAATTTCGGGGGATTTCGAGGGGGAGTTCGCAGAGGTGCAGGGCTTCTTTAAGACGACTGTGAAGGTTTTGCAGGTGCAGGTGTCAAGATGTCTATATGGCTGTCATGAATTCCAGCAGCAACACGGAGGGCTGTGAATTAATTTCGGGGGGTTTAGAGGGGAAGTTCGCAGAGGTGCAGAGCTTCGTTAAGACGACTGTGAAGGTTTTGCAGGTGCAGGTGGATGCTATTGATCGGAAAATCGAGGATGGCGTTGGTTTGGTGAGGAAGTAGTTTGGCGAGAGAATGGAGAAGAATGACGAAAAAGTGAAGTTGAAGTGGAAGGCTTTGGAGGTAAGAAGTGATGCTTTCGAGAAGATTATCGATGGGTTTCAAGGAAAGAGCTTGCTTTCAAAGGAAGTGTTTGGAGAGTTCTTCGAGGAGTTCATGAAGACTAAGAATAATAAGTTTAGTAGTGATGTGGGTTTGGATGAAATTAAGGATTATGCAAGGGAGATAGTGGAGAAGGAGATTGAAAAGCATGAGCCGATGGATTGGGGATGGTGGATTACGCATCAGCGTCGGGAGGGGCGAGAGTGGTGAAGCATTCCGAGGCATATTGTGTTGGAAAACTAGGTGGGTTGATAATTCGAAATAGGGTAGCTGCAGATTCACAGAAGATGCTTATGCCTTGGAGAGCCTGGACACTGTTTTCCAATTAAAGGTGGTAACGGTTTTGTCGTGATCCAGCTTAGGACTGCCATAGTGCCCGAGGCTGTGACGCTAGAACATGTTGCTAAGAGTGTAGCATATGAAAGGTCCAGTGCTCCAAAGAATTGCAGGGTATCTGGATGGTTGGCAGATCAAAGATCGAGTGATATGGGATTTGATACTGAAAAGATGTTTCTATTGAGCGAGTTCACTTACGATCTTGAGAAGAGCAATGCTCAAACTTTGAATGTATTGGACTCTGCGAAGTCTATGGTCGTCGATACTGTTAGGCTCGATTTTGAATCCAACCATGGGAGTGCTTATCATACATGCATTTATCGTTTGAGGGTTCACGGTCATGAACTCAAGTCTTTGCCATCGCAGGAAATGCAGTTTTGATACTTCTTGTGAGTAATGCATTATGTATTGTCATATATCAACTGTGTTTTGTCACTGAGTATTGTATCGTTAGCCTGTTACTGTTGATCAAGTATGCTCCATGTTTTCGTCATGCTACGTCTTCTCTTAATGTGCCATGGCCATTTTGTGTCTTCTGTTACATTTGGTTTTATATCTTTAGCTGAATGCATAAATGATAGTTAATACATTAGATGATAGAGTATCAGGTGTAACACATGATTTTCATTGAATTACGATTGGGATTGAATGGAATATAAACATGCCTGAATGCTGAACCAAGAAAATCGCAGTGTGTTATAATCTAAATCTATCATTTGGCAAAGAATTTATATATGATGGATTGAAAAGGGCAAACACAAGAAATATGAAGTAGACATCACAATTCACAAATATGTAGATCTTATGGAAATTCAACTCATGTTTTAATTCTTTCTACTTTACTGTTTTGTGAAATGGATTAATTTTACCCCAGACATGTATTTTCCCCTTTTTTTGCAAAAAATAAGTGTCGACAAATTTGATAAAATGGTAATACTGTTTTCCAGTAGGAACTACTATTAAAAGGATAAATCTATAATTTATTGAATTAATCGGATAATATTATCAATTTTTTTAACTAAAAATTTATTAATTGTTTTGGTGAAGAACAAGCTTCATGTTTTTTCAGGTTGATATAATTAATGAGAAATTACTTTTAGCAGTATATGAACATTAAAACTTCATTTGCGAAGTAATACTGAATTTTTGTTTCTGTTGAAAATAAGGGTGGGCGTCGGTCGGTTCGGTCCGGTTTTTCTCTATAACGGTTCGGTTTTCGGTTTTGAATATATTTGGTCCAAAACCAAACCATTTTATTACGGTTCGGTCCGTTTTTTTGTAATACGGTTCGGTTTATGTGGTTGGTTATATACGATTTTATAATATTTTGTTAAAAAATAAAATTATACATCACTTGATGTTTGATGGATGCAACAGATATAAAAAAAACAATGACAGAAGATGAGTAGAACATGTATGATTACAATACACTTATGACTTAACAATCTAAGCTTCAATAACAATTCGAAATACAGTTTCAAACAGTAGCCCTTTAATAAAAGGATACACAGTCATTAAATTCTAATTCTAAGACTCCAAAATGCACATAGATTTTGCATCTCAAATCCAATATATTTAACGATATGAGCTTCAATAACAATTTGAACTTCCAATTGTCAAACTCCAAAATCATGTTTTGCGAAATTAGAAACAAATATGACATTAAATTCATCACAATAGCATGATAAATCACAATCTTGAAGCATAACTTAAATATATATAAACTTACTGAAATTAACAAAGATCTTTCCCATTTATTAGCACATTATACAAAAAGTCCTATAGTTAAATATAATATGGTCGGTTCGGCTATTTCGGTTTTCTGAGGATCAAAACCGTAAACCGAACCGAAAAACCGAATTTTTTAAATTTTGAAACCGTAACCTGCCGAAAAACCGATAAAACCAAACCATTTAAACTGAATTTTTCGGTCCGGTCGGTTATTTCGGTTTTAACCAAACTATGCCTACCCCTAGTTGAAAACTTTCATTATTTAAAATTGTTTTTAATTGTAGTTATCTGAGAAAATGTAGTCTCCAAAGATCAGTACACGTAAATCGCATGCATAATTTAATATGTTAATTAATTTAATTGATTTAAAAGAATTAAATGATGAATTCAACATATTTAATTTATTTTAAATAGTTATATGTTTATTTTTATGAGATTTAAATGCATTTCTCGAGTTTGAGTTTTTCAGGTGAATATTTGATGCTTGACCGAGGATAGGAGACCGGAGACGGTTAAGACAATAAAATTAAATGTTATATTTTATTTTAAGTTAAGAAATTATTTATTTTTAATTATTTATGAAATATAACATTTTAAGGTCAAATTTAATTTATTAGATGAATTAAAATATTTTAAACATTTTATTTGCAATTTTCGAAAATTAGAAGTTAATTCTTTAACTTATGGTTTATTATTTTTTAAATTTTATGGGCTTAATTATTTAACCTAATTAGTAATTTAGTCACTTAATTAATTTAATTAAAAGTTAAAAAAAAAAGAAGGAGTAGCATCTATAACTCATGCACACACACAAACACACTTTCACACACACTAAAAAAACTTGAAAACCTAGGGTTTAAGGCTCCCTTTCCAACAGCCATCATTTTCAAATTTACCTACATGTTTCTTGAGATGTTCGCAAATTTTTGACAAGGAAAACATGTAGCAATCGTCCTCCATTCATCCTCTTCGTTCCCTCACGCCGGTATTCGTTTATTCGAGCGTTTAGACGCAAAGGCATGTATAATCTTTCATTTTTCCGCATCGATCTTGTCATAGTAAATATTTTGATGTATATTGTGTGTAAAAATCAGTATATGTTATGCAAAGTTTGAGCGATGATGCTTGGAACGATTTTGGAATAACTTTTAGATCTCAAAAACCGAATCTGCTGTCATTTCGAATCCTGCGAATTTTCGATCGATTTTCTGGAAATTTTTTCAACATATGATTTGTAGTACTATGTGTTATCTTCGATTCGATAGCAAATTCATATTTTTCTGATAAGAAACGAGGGAGATATAATTTTTACCGTAAAATCGCACAAGTTGTGAAATTTCTGTGTCACAAAACCCGTCATCCTTTTTTTTCGAATTATGCGACTTATAGGTTGGTTTTCTGGAAATGTTTTCAACATATGATTTGTAGTACTCTGTGTTATCTTCGATTCGATAGCAAATTCGTAATTTTCTGATAAGAAACGAGCGAGATATGATTTTTATCGTAAAATCGCACAAGTTGTGAAATTTCTGTGTCACAAAACTCGTCACCCTCTGTTATTTCGAATTATGCGACTTATAGTTGGGTTTTCTGAAAAAGATTTCAACATATGATTTGTATTACTCTGTGTTATCTTCGATTCGATAGAAAATTCGTAATTTTCGGATAAGAAATGAGAGAGATATGATTTTTATCGTAAAACCGCTAAAGCTGTGAAAATTTGTGCATGTTCTTTATGTTTTCTCAAGTTTTGGTTGCAGGCTTCGTTGGGATATCCTGTATCTCTGCTGTTCTGGTTAGGGCAGCATGTCCAGAGTGTTCCAACGAAGCCCTCGACGTTTTTAAGTATGTTCGACGTGCAAAAAGAACATGTTTTATATTTTTTAGGTATGCGAATTGTCATTTGACCAATTATGTTACCGGTTTGGAAGTCGGAGAACGTGTCCGAGGACCTCTCCACCTCGGTAAAGCATGAACAGATTTTGATCAGGATTGGGAAGCGGTAAAGCATGACCAGGGACCAATCCACCCGGTAAAACATGACTGGGGATCTTACGTATGTAGGAGTGGACGTTCGGTCGAAAGGCTGTGATGATCCCTGCCAGCCCAGTACTGTGGTTTACTTTGATCAGGCGCATTATGTTATGGGTCAATTGCTTTGAAACATATCTCTACGCAAAAATGATAATGATTATGCATGTTTAAGTATGTATGATGCAAGCACGTTTATGAAAAAATTAATGAAATGGTGGCACATTTATGTTTATGTAAGTATGTTCAGAGTTTAAATATGTATGTGCTACTTTTAAATGCATGTGGATTTAATTATGCATTACTTGCTATTTTCAGTTTATACATATTGCGTTTTTAGACTCACTATACTTGATCGATGCAGGTGAGGACGAGCACAAGGATGCGAGAGGTGGGGACTAGTGAGTTGGCTCGGACTGTGCGGAAGCCTAACCCGAGGACCGCTTAAGTTTTCAAGAATTTTATGTTTGTTAAATTCATTTACTCTGATGTTAATGAAATTACTTCATGTTGTTTAAACAATTACTTTTTGCAAGTTTGTTTTGATTATGACATTGATAACACGAAAATAGTTTGTACTCGTTTATATTTCAAATATTTAGTCAAGTCTATAAGTTTTTACGATTTTAAACGTAATAAGCATTAAAGCATGAGTTTTTTTAGTTGCATGATTAAAGATTTGAATCACATTTAGCATGTTATATGAATATTATTTCATGCATGTTGGTTACGGGCTGTATTGGGATGAGAATACAATTATGCCCTCGTATTGACCGAGTAAGCGTTAGTCACTGCTTTGTATGGTCTGGAATCGTTTAATTAGGATATGTATCATTTTTTTCTTTCTTTATATGGTTGAAATGAATTTTTTTTACCTTATGGCGACAAAGTTATTAAGTTTGGGAATTAAGTGTACATTTCACAAATTCTATTAGTTTAAAATTTAAGATATCATAATAGCTAGAGCTATTCATTAAGATTTTGCCTTTGGGTAGTAAAGTATAAGTATTTATGTTATTTGGAAATATATTTCTTTGAGTTAGTTTTGAAAATGAATTTGAATGATCTTTGGTATGAGATAATAATTCATATTATCAAGTTATCAAATAAAGTTAATGGGATTTGATGTTTAAGTTAGCATATTTTGTGAACTTAATTTTTGATTCACATAAGTCATGAAATTTGAGATGAACAAGTAAATTATACAAGCATGTATTTGTGATTGGATTCTTGTTTGACACCATAGTATTATTTTGGAGTTTTTATGTCCAGTCTATTAAATAAGTTTTGGCTATGACCTTAATAGTTAATCTTATAGGTTTGTTAGAGTAGAGTTTTTTTTAGATACTAATAGTATATGATTGATTGATGGATTACTTTGGAGATTCATATAAGAAATTGAATAGTTGTCATGTTTTGGGAGTGGAAGAATATTTGTCTGTAAAAGTTTTTTAAGAATTATGATATTTGGAAGTAAACCAATGGGGTATAAAAAAAAATTTAGATGCTATACATTATAAGAAATGAAGACGCTCGAGGAATTGTTTAAGGTTATTTAGAAATATTGGTATTAGTGATTTTAATGACAAATTAAGATTTGTCAAATTAATAATTTTAGGATATTATTGTGGATTATAGAGATTTAAAATCTTATTACATGTGGTATAAATGTATGTCATGAAAAACAAAGGATATAAGTGTTAAAGATAAGATTTAATCAACAATATTTTTATTTTGGATTGTATCATAAAATATAAGAATTTTGGTTCAGCGATTACTATTATTTTGGAAAGTGTGGGGAGTCTATATTTTAGATTTTTAAAATTTTAGCAAGACATTTGAGAGATCAGATGACGGAAAGAGAGAAACGATAAATGAAATTTGTTTATGTTAGAAAATTAAGCTCATGACTTTGCAGAGAAATTAAAAATTTAGCACTAGAATGACTTATTTGATATTTGTCATTATAGACCTTTGAAGTGTTATTTTTTTGTGTTTAAGAAATTACAGATGTTGGGATAAAAGAATAAAGTTTAAGATATGTACAAAGACTCATCTATAAATTAGATTTATTAGACTTAAAACTATTGAATTAATGTTAAAAAAAATCATGAAATACAAACTAAGAATACAGAAGTTCATATAATTTTTGTAAATTTGAGTTTATATGATTTTGAGAAAATATTATGTGATGATTATTACATGAGTTAATTGCAAATTTTTGGAAGTAGATAAATTAATTATAAATTATGTTTAAATTGGTTGACAATTGGGATTTTTATGATTTCTATGGTCCAGAAACCTCTATTTTAGAATTTGGTCGTCTAACCTTATGAAGATGAGGACACTTGGAGAATTGTCTAAAGTTATTAAGAAATAATTGGTAGTGTCATAAAATATTTATTTTTGGAGATTATGAAAATTTGAATCCAAGTTCTAATTGGTGATTAAGAGTATAGTTGTTGTCGGGAGACATTTATTGTGGGGCCTTTAACTCCTAATCGTGATTACAATGCAATTTGATTAGGGTTAATTAATTACAGCAGAAAACGGGTTTAAAATTTCTTTATAATGAGCCCAAAATATGTTATTTGAATACTAAAAATAGTATTTCATCTCACATCATAAAATCTGCCCACATATAATCAAAACAACTCATACAACAAAAAATCATATCCTCGGGACATGCCCCGGTATATATATAAAGACATAAACATATATACTGGAATAGACCCTAAACCTCAACTCAAACTGTGACTCCCTCCAGAAGCACCATCTCCGGTCTCCTGATATCCTGGAGTACCTGTCATTGTCAACATACAAAGACAACAACAACCCCTTTGGGGTGAGCAAAGCTCAGTCTGAAGCAACCACAATATAAACCACAGATATCTAAACAATGATATACGATATGCAATGAATGTATGTCGTGGAGGTATCAGGTCAAATGCCCAGCAACTGAGCATATATCAGAATCAATCGAATCGCTATCAAATCAATGCTCGAGCTGGCACACCGACCTCAATCAGGGTTACTCGTATGATAGCGTCGACAAAGCGCCATCAAATCCCCAATCTCAATCAATCATCGGGGCCACAAATGGCTATGCTTTAAGAGTCATATAATACCAAACATAGCATCGTGTTCACAAACCCCAGAATCAAATCCAATCATAATAGGTATCCAAAGATCACAGCTCAACGTGTATGTTATGTATGCCACAGAAACTCAACAAATAAGGCATATAGACATGTATTCTGAATCAAATCAATCAAACATATATCATATGATACAGACACATGTCGTATGTAACTCGCTCGCAACATACCTCAAATTTTCGTTCAGTCGATGTTGCTTGAAGATATCAGTATAATAATCTATCTGCATCAATAACATATTCATTTCAATAAAAAACATCATTCAAAATTGTAAGGTCCAAAATTAAGATAACGTAATCCAACTGCATGCAAATCTAAGAAATATGAAAAATGAGTAATTAACTGATTTTAATTGCTATTTAATGATGTGACATACATGTTTACATGTTAAATATGATTTTATTATCATCATGCATAAAATTGTATTTTTAAGGAATATTCAAGTGACGATCGAGGAACGGGGACCGAGGGCTGAAAAATGTAAAATGTTTTTATTAAATAATTATTTTTAATTATTTAAAATATGGTTGTTGGATATTCATATTTTTGAAAAAATAGGAGTTTTGAGGTGATTTTATTCGCAAGGACGTAAATTTTATCGGTGTTGATTTTTCAACAAAAATGCAAGCTTTTTGGCAACCCGACTATTTAATTCACAAATTTATTTAATCAAAGCTATGATAATATTTTATTTAAATCCTAAACAAGCACTAATGGGCCTAAACTTGGCTTAATAGGCCTAAGCTTGAGTTAATAACTTTGTTTACTATATAATATACAAATCTCCACCCAAAACCCTATACAAGTCACGGACACACACGACCACACCTTTCAAAATTCAGAAAACTCTCTCTCAAGACACACAACACACAGCATTACACACACAACATATTGAAGGGATTTTTGAAGGAATTAAGGAAAAGCTAGCCAAGGTTTCACTCCATTCTTCGTCGCCAACGTTTTTTCATGCGTATAAAACGCAAAGGCACGCCATACATCTCCTTTTCTCATCCATCATATCATAATATTGTTTTAAATATGGTTTTCATGAAGATCATGAACATATTTTCTGTATTTTCGGATTTATGGCATGCACAAGAGATCGGGAACTCATGATTCTATTGTTTAAATTCATGTTTTATGTTGAAAGAGGCTGTCATGATGTTAGGTTATGATCAAGAGACGTTGTTGCACGATTTTAAAAGGTCCCAAACTCACACAATTCGCTGCACCCCAAGTTATGCACAGAATTCGTTTTTTTTTCTGTCATGAGTCTTGGGGGGGAGGGGGTTCGACTTTCATGTTCTAAGGAGAGGGCTGGTTTGGGCTTGGGTTCAGGGCTGGCCTAGGGTCTGGTTGTGTCAAGGGGAGAGTCCTAGCCAATCTAGGACTCGGATTAGAAGGGCTGGGAGGAGTCCTTTCAATCAAGGACTCCTACCCGAGAAGTTGCACAGATTGGTGCAGGCTTCGCACGGATTGCAGGGGTGGAAGGGATCGGTCCAGGGCTCAAGTGCTGGGCTAGGGTAAGTCCTTAGGGTCCTAGGTAGGTGTTCTAGAGGGTGGTTCAGCATCTGGAGCGCCGGCTAGGTTCACAAGTCCACACACGTAGAGTCCATGCAAACCAAACAATCGGCCAACATAGGGTTCATTAGGGGGTTCACGTTTTTGGGTTTTGGGAAGGGTCCTTGGTGAACTTAGGGTCCAGCAGGGTACTTTAGGATGTGGGTCAAGTCTTGGATCAACGTGGCTTGGGAGTAACTCGTGAAAATCGAAAGTTGGCTCAGGGTCGAAGTTTAGGTGTCAATTTAGATTTTTAACTAATGAAAAAATTGAGAAACGGATCACGGGGGTCGAGTCGTGGTTCGTAAGGGCTAAAATAATATAAAAAGACTAAATTTTGAATTTAGGAATTTTATTTTAAAGTTTGGGATTTTTCAGGATTAAAACACCTTCAAAACAATTAATTAAAGATAAATGAAAAAGTCTAATATTTAAGCTAAATAAAATTATGGAAAAAATTATTTTAGGCTTAAATAATTATTTGGGACATGTTAGAGTCAAGAAATCAAAGAAAAAGTCAAAAACGTAAAATGTCAAGTCCAAGGATAAAACGATCTTTCTACACCAAAAATTAATAAACGTCATGGCAGTGCTCTAAATGCTGTTTTTATGATATTATGATTATTTTTAAATGTTTATGAAATGTTAATGATCAAATTATGATTTTTAAATGTCTATGGGATTTTTATGAATTAAAGAAGAAATTTAAAAGACATGTTGCATGCTTGGTTTCAAAAACAAAAAAAAAATGTTATGTTATGCATGATTTTATAAAGTGATGAGAATGTAAACGATGAAGAAAGTGAAGTAATTGTGACTAATTCGATAATGTTGGAGGTTTCGTGAGGGTGACGGTCCCAGTGGGAGCCCGACGATCGTATTTTCATCATTTCGAATATGTGGTAACGGTAAGAATGGGGATATCGTGAGGGGAAAAGGCCCCAGAGGGAGCTCATTTATGGGAAAAGGCCCCAGAGGGAACCCCGACGATCGTATTTCTATTCGAAAGAGGATAGGCCAGGGCCCAGTTGACCGGTGAGAGTGTTGCTGGTGTCCCCTGCCGCCCAATACTGCGGTTTTATGTAGATGGATCCATCGATTTCTCTTGTTCATGTCATGTTGAGGAAAGTCACAATTAACGATTTGAATTCAACAAAGGAAAAAAAAGAAAAATGTTTATGATCATGATAAAAGGTTTTATGATATGTTTTGAGGAAAAGGAAAAAGGCTAAGGTTTAAGTTATGCATCATGAAAACGTTTACGAAAATGTGCATGTTAAAGTTTATGCATCTTCATGAAAAAAGATATTTTAAGTACAAGTATTTTTCACTGTTGCATGTGATTTTATACGTATTATTTGTTATAAATATTATGGTGTATTGAGTCTTTAGACTCACTAGATGTGATGGATGCAGGTGAGGTTGAGGGAGGTCTTGATGGGTGATTGGATGGACTGATGGCGTACACAACCTGAGGACCAGGGCTTTTACTTATTTCCGTACTTACGATTTATGAATCATGATTTATGATTAAAGATTTTAAAACTATTTATTTATGCTTTTGAGAGATTTTTGAGAGGTTTAGTATGAGCTATACGTTTCAAACTTAGTGCTTTTTAGGTTTGGTAAAACAGTTGACGATTTCATTTTATGACTATTGCACTTGATTTTCAAAATGCTAGATGGATTACGTTTAATTTTAAAAAGGTAAAATATTTTATACAAATATTTTCATGTGGGAAAGGTACATGGCCGAAAAAATCGAGTGTTCTTAAAAAAAAAAAAAAATTCCTAGTACTTCTAAAGCAATAAAAAGGGCTGACGTTTCAGTTGGTATCAGGGCAAAGGTCCTGTAAAGGGTTGTGCCACCATCAGTGCCGGGAAGATCAGTCATCAAGCCTCAAGTCGTAAGTTTTACATGCTTTATGTGATTTAATTTGTTGTTACCTGCATGACGATATGAACATTATGTTTACGTTACATGTTTATTAGCTTTTTGAATATTTATGCTTGCATTCTTAAATTGTAAAAGGGGATAGACTATGTCACATGATTAGAAAACTTAGATTTAAATGCATGTTGGTTACGTTAGAATTTGGAAAACATTCAGATAAAATGCCTCCTAGACGTGCCCTCGTTATTGAGAATCAGGAAGAAAATTGAGAATGCCCGTATTTCGTATTCATAATTTTGCGGAATTATTAAAATTTTTCTAAATAAATAAATAACTTGCCCAATTTATAAAATAAATATGTAAATAATTTTTAACTTTAAAATAACAGCGGAAGTCAACATTGTAATTCAAACAACAATTTAAAAATAATCCAACATGTTAAAATCGAGTTTGAATGATAAAAGGTGCATAAATTAAATCATGAGGTCCTCGGGTTTACTATGCTGTCCCAAGATCGCTCACTGGTCTCCGCCCGCGGTCTCGACCTCATCAATACCTACAACAATCAAGTCTAGTGAGTCTAAAGACTCAACATGTATATATCGTGAATAACAAGTAAATATATCATAAAATCGCATGCAACGTAAAAATAAAGTATCGTAAAGCGTACGGTGAAAATCGTATCATGAATAATTATAACTACGTGCATATCTGAAAATCATACGTAAAAGCTTTGCTCAATAGAGCTCTGTCATAACATATCATATTTTTCTGGTAGAGATAATGTTTCTAAGCAAGTGGCCCATAACATAACATGAGCGCCTGATCAGACTAAACCACAGTATACTGGGCGGTAGAGATCAATCACAGACCTTGGACTGGATATCCGTACCCATACATAATCATAAACCGGTCGTAAGTCATAGGGCGGAGATGTCCTCGGTTGCACCTACCGACTTCCAAACCCATAAACGTAAGGTGGCCACAAGACATATAGTATATATCTCAAAAATAAATATTTTATATTTTTATGCACGTAATATAATTATAGCCTTATTTTTACCGGATGAGTTGGATCGTTCCCAGGATTGCTGCGACTTAATTCTAATATGTGACACATGCAAATAATATTATCTTGACTTAAACTCGACAATAGAACCAAAACTCAACAATAGAACCAAAAATGAAACTATTAGGACCAACCACTAGATGTTTAATCATGGCTTCGTACCAAACCGAACCAACATTAAACCGACGTTTAAACATGATTAAAAATACCCCAAACATACTGAAAAATATGCACAAGGACTGTAAAACACGAAAATAGGTGAATGGAACACAAAAATATAAAACACTCTTTCGAGAGTCATTTTGGCACCTTTCCCCGTAAATTCTCGTACGACCTCTAAACTAGACCAAATCACGAACGGCCAAGAACACGACTTTCCTAACTCATTAAGGTAGTGTCCAGTCCATGGTCATGTGCTAAAAGCCAACCAAGAACTCAAACAACCCCAAAAACCGCAACCTAAAGTTGCTGTCAAAAAAAGAAAAAAACAGAATTTCAGCGTTAGCTGCTGTGTGTGCGTGAGCTATATCTCTGAAACAAATGGCCATGGGCTTGAACCAATTACTAGAGACTCTTACCAACATCCTAAGGCATGGCTTGGACCATGGTTAAAAGCTAAAAGTCATCCACAACTCGAACAAACAACTAAGACAACAAAAAGTACCAACCGAGAGCACCTAAATCTGTGTACTGTGAGGTATTGCATTGTTTTGCTGTGTTGTGTTATTCCAATGGCCATTTAATCGACCATGGATCAATCTAGACATGATGGAGTGTTGTATAAACCATGGCTACGGGCTAGGAGCCAACCACAATTCATCCAACATCTCCAAAAAAAAACTGAAAGTGCATACACACAGAATTTGAAGGAAACGAAGTGAACTTGTATTGTGGTTGTGAAATTCTCATGGATCTGTAACCCAAGCTTGGAAAAACTAAATTGGTCATGTCCTAGACATGATAAGGGAGGGATCTAACCGTGGCTACAGCCCCTAGGACAACCAAGTTTCGAACACCCCCTTAGGCAACCCACAACAAGATCGTGAGTCAATTATGTAGTGTTTTGGAAATCTTGCTGTCATGTTTTTATTTGGAGTGTATGGGCTGAAACCAATGGACAAACAACACCCTAACACACTATAATTCATGCCTAGATGCAGCCTTGAGTGCCTGGAATCGAACAACTACCTGTAATCCAAAAAAGCAACCAAACCGTGAAGTTGAACCAAAAGAAACGAGAAAATTCTGTGCAGATTTTTACTTGGAATGTTGATGTCATTTTCGATTTATTGCTTGAATCATGCATATATAATGGTTTAAAAATATCTATAGGACTTGATTGAAGAGCAAGGAAACAACATATACATGCCTGGAATTTGTTTTGACAAAAACAATTCAAAACGACAATACGACGCGACGGAACCGAGTTGAATTTCTTCTCTTGTTCTCCTACTGTTTTGCTCTTGCTTTCACGATTAATAGCTGCTGGTTTCTGCTAATTTTTGAAGGTGGGGTTGTGGGGAATGTAAGTGATGAAGGTGAATACTATAATAGGTGTTAAAGGTGCCATTATAAGCTTTTAGTTTGGGAGTTACAAGTCAAGAAGTTGAAGAATTTTGAAATGATTCCTTCCCTAACTGCCGTTGGTTTTTGCTTCTTATTCCTACTGCACGTTCATGTTAATTTTCTTAGATATTGGTTTGAGGAAAAATGATGTGGATTATAGTATTTGAATTTACTACTACTTAGTGAATTAAAAATGGGAAATGAATACACCATGAATTGTAATTAGGAATTGTTTGAATGGAGAGTTATTAACTTTTGAATTACTTTAAATGTTGGACCCAAAATTATGATTACTAATTTGCATGGTATTTTATTGTTTAAATCTTGTATTTTAATTGCTTAAAGTTTAGCACCCTCATTATATATTTTATTGAATTTACACATTAAATTTAAGATAGATTATTGCATGGCATTCATGATCTCAAACTTAAATATTCAAATGCTATGATTAATTTCTTGAATATATTATACTAATTCATCCCCATATGTTTACATATTTTAATTTAAGCTTTAATTAAATATTAACCTAAAGAACTTATTTACCAATTTAGCTCTTATTAATTTATTAAATCCCAAAGACATTCTTTTTCTTTAAATTAAATCGTTCATTGATTTAATTAAATTTAGGAATATCTTTCCTATTATTAATTTTATCTTAAATCTCCAAACTCCGGTCCGACCTCGCGTATTTACCCTGTAAAGATAAAACTAAGCATCTTCTTTTAAAATAAATAAAACACTTCATATTTAAATAAAAATTCATTTTAATTAAATAATAGAAATTATGCATGACTTATACGTAATCTGATTTTCGGGTTCTACAAAAATAGTGTGAATCACCAAGGAAACGGACCTCCACCACCACCACCACCACCACCACCACCACCAGGGGATACTGCTACACGTGCATTAGAGGGGATGGCTCGTCTATTCGAGCAGCAGTTACAGCAGCAGCAGTTGCAACAACAATTACAGCAGATGCAGCAGGCGACTAGGCCACAACAGGATATATATGATCAGTTCCGGAGGCTAGGGCCGAAGGAGTTTTATGGCACCACCGATCCCTTTGCGGCTTAGAGTTGGATCCGTTCACTAGAGGTACACTTTCGTTATCTGGATATGGGGGACGCTGATCGAGTAAGGTGTACTACTTATCTATTCAGGGATGACACTTCTTTATGGTGGGAAGGAGCCGAGCAGGGTGTTAACCTTGCTACACTTACTTGGGCTCAATTCAAGAAAGTTTTTCTAAGAGAAATATTTTACTGCTGATGTGAGAAGCCGCTTAAAGAGGGAATTTATGACTCTCCGTCAGGGAGACGCTACTGTGGTTGAATTCGTGAAGAAGTTCGATAGGGGTTGCCACTTTGTACCCCTTATTGCCAGGGACGCCGAAGAAAAACTTAGACACTTCATGGATGGCCTACGACCTACTATACGGAATAATGTTATGATGATGCGTCCTCTGGACTATGCTAGTGCCGTTACTTATGCTTTCCAGTCGGAACAATCCTTGAAGGACATTGACTTTGAGCTACAGCGCAAGAGGAAACTACACCGAAGTAACAATCAACCGAATAAGAAACCATATACGGGTCTCCCTAGACCTCAAGGGCCTCAAAAGCCCCAGGGTCCAGGCAAGAAGCCAGCACCACCAAAGCCACAAAATCCTGGAGCACCGAAGCCTACCGAGAGTCAAACATGCAAGGAGTGAAACCTTCTACATCTTGGCAAATGCGAATGGGGATCTTTTAAATGTTTCTACTGCAAGGAGGCTGGACACAAAGCTATTGATTGCCCAAAGAAGAAAGCAGCTACTACGGCACGAGCTTATGTTCTGAATGCTGAAGAAGCTGAGGAAGAGGCAGACACTACACTCATCACGGGTAACCTAGTCATTTAACATTTTTATATTGCTTATTTTTGCATGAAATGTTAAATTGGTTATTAAAAGAATTGGGAACAAGAACTAACATAGTGGAATTTAGGTTTCATGTTCTACCCTAGTTGGATGTAAGTTATGGTTTTGGAAGCCATAAGAAATTATGTTAATTTTGTGCCTTATTTTATGTAAATGATAACCTAATTCCAAATAAAAAGTTAAAGGACCAAAATACAATTACCGAATTCTTAAAGGGGCCTGAATGCAATTTTCGAAATCTTCAAGGGCAAAAATGAAAAATTTCGAATAAGATAAGGGTCATAATGCAAATATCCGAAATTTTTTTGAGACTAAATGCAAATTTCGAAAAAAAATCAAAGGGCTAAAATGCAGTTTTTCCAGAAATGCTTAAGTTCAGCACGCAATCTACGTATAACTTTGAGAATTAATGATAGTAAAATCCTTAAGTTTCAACACAAAAAGATTTAAAAGACATTTTCACTGTAGGGAGGATCATCATTCTAGGTGTAGCTACCTATGCATTGCTAGATTCAGGAGCTACACATTTTTTTATATCGGAAACCTTCATCAAAAGACTGAATATTACTCCTCAAGATATGGGTCTGGGTTTCAAAGTTTCTATCCCATCCGGTGATCAAATGCTCACGTCTAAGATTGTCAAGAATCTGGAGCTTCGTTTATTCAAGGATGTTGTGCGGGCAGATCTTGAAAGGGGATCGGTTACGGTGACCGGAAGCACAACAGAAGTTTAAAATATTTATTTTTCATAAGAAATTTTCGGCCACCTTGATTTAATTTGTA
>NC_133312.1:10369354-10451553 GCF_012295235.1 Primulina huaijiensis
CGTTCAACACATTGAACTATTTTACTTCTCAACGGGATTTAGAAATCTAGTACTCGTGTGGCCCTCAATGGTTCACTGATACAACTAGCCGTGGGTTCACATCTCCATGTGATTCGGACTAAACATGTCCTTATACGAGCATACCCCAATTGCTCCATTCTTACTTATCAACTCCTTGATAATAAGAACGTCCGAACTCTAGTCTGATAGTACCCAACCAATCATGTTAAAGGCCTAGCAGCATCGCTTACATGATTCCCTAGGTATCAAATGATAGTGCCTGCAAGAACCATTCTATTATGGTTAGCGTACAGTACGGTCCCTTCATCTCATATATCCCGACCGATTCGACAACCATTGATTTATCGAGAGTTGTCAATGAATCGATACTATGTGTCATGTCGTAGTTGCATCGATGGTGTAATCTATGAAACCCCTTTCATAATTATCACCAAACTCTGATCAGAGATTTCAAACTACATATACATGAAAAACACATAGGATATCCATACCCGTAGGTAAGTGGTGAATCCCCAACTACAATGCATCAACTCCTATTTGTTTCAACAGAACACCCAACCTTGCCACCTGATGACCCCTTGAGAGTCGGTAAACAAGTCAAAGTGTAATTCTAGCACATAGAGTCTCAATGTTGTCCCGGGTCATAAGGACTAATGGTGTACAACCATAAACTAGGACTGTTCCACTCGATAAGTGAGAACCACTTGGAAAGTCCTTTATGGAGGGTTGTTCAGTGCACTCTACCAGGAGCACCTATCTGCATGTTCGGACATCACAATGTCCCCTACCAATGAAACATGGTACTCACATCGCAGATACTAGTCTCAAACTCGAGCGGCCTATATCCTCCTCGAGCGGCCTATATCCTCCTTAGTGGCGGCTGAATCGACTAGGAACCGTTTAGAATATACAGTATTAGAAATATGAGTTTCATGATACTCATCATATGAGCATCTCATATTCTTTCTACTATTTGTATATTCAAGGGCTTTATCTATGCAACTAGCATGAGTATACAGATAAAGAAGTGCCAAAACAATAAATTCAAATATTATTAAAATAAAGATCGTTTATACATAGAGTTTCATTGTGAACACTCGGCCAACACTTGGCTCGACGTGCACCTACTCCAACAGATCTTATTGTGCTTCTTATGCTCGAATTCGATATTATACTCGGCATGGATTGGCTATCAGCAAATGGAGCTTCGATTGATTTTCGTCTGCGAACAGTGTCTATTCGACCGCCTAGTGGTAAATCTTTTGTCTTTGAGGCGGCGAGAAACAAACAAATGCCTTACATTATCTCTTGTTTATGTGCAAGGAAGCTTATTAAGCATGGATGCCAAGATTATCTAGCATGTGTCACTACTGCACAGGAATCTATCAGTCAGAAATTAGAAGATGTTGATATTGTGAGAGATTTTCCTAGTGTCTTTCTCGAGGACGTTTCTGGCATCCCACCCGATCGTGAAGTTGAATTCTCTATTGATCTTATGCCGGGCACCGTTCCTATATCTAAAGCGCCTTATCGTCTAGCACCCGCTGAAATGAAAGAATTGAAAGATCAAATCCAAGAATTGCAAGACAAGGGTTTCATTCGCCCTAGTTATTCTCCATATGACGCACCGGTATTATTTGTGAAAAAGAAAGATGGCAGCATGCGTCTATGCATCGATTATCGAGAGCTTAACAAGGTCACTATCAAAAATAAATATCCACTGCCAAGAATTGAAGATTTATTTTGTAAAGTCCCGTATTTCATATTCATATTTTAGCGTAATTATTAAAAATTTTCTAAATAAATAATTATCTTGACTCATTTATAAAATAAACATGTAAATAATTTTAACTTTAAAATAACAGCGGAAGTCAACATTGTATTTCAAACAACAATTTAAAATAATCCAACATGTTAAAATCAAGTTTGAATGATAAAAGGTGCATAATTAAATCATGAGGTTCTCGGGTTTACTACTGTTGTCCCAAGATCGCTCACTGGTCTCCGCCCGCGGTCTCGACCTCATCAATACCTGCAACAATCAAGTCTAATGAGTCTAAAGACTCAACATGTATATATCGTGAATAACAAGTAAATATATCATAAAATCGCATGCAACGTAAAAATAAAGTATCGTAAAGCGTACGGTGAAAATCGTATCATTAATAATTATAACTACGTGCATCTGAAAATCAGACGTAAAAGCTTTGCTCAATAGAGCTCTGTCATAACATATCATAATTTTATGGTAGAGATAATGTTTCTAAGCAAGTGGCCCATAACATAACATGAGCGCTTGATCAGACTAAACCACAGTATACTGGGCGGTAGAGATCAATCACAGCCCTTGGACTGGATGTCCGTACCCATACATAATCATAAACCGGTCGTAAGTCACCGGGCGGAGAGGTGCTCGGTTGCGCCTACCGACTTCCAAACCCATAAACGTAAGGTGGCCACAAGACATATAGCATATATCTCAAAAATAAGCATTTTATATTTTTATGCACGTAATATAATTATAACCTTATTTTTTTACCGGATGAGTTGGATCGTTACAAGGCTTGCTGCGACTTAATTCTAATATGTGACACATGCAAATAATACTATCTTGACTTAAACTTGACAATAGAACCAAAACTCAACAATAGAACCAAAAATGAAACTATTAGGACCAACCACTTGATTTTAAATCATGGTGTCGTACTAACCCGAACCAACATTAAACCGACGTTTAACCATGACTAAGGATACTCCAAACATGCTTAAAAACATGCATAAGAATTGCAAAACACGAAAATAGGTGAAAGGAATCCAAAAACATAAAACACTCTTTCGAGAGTCATTTTGGCACCTTTCACCGTAAATTCTTATATCACCTCTAAACTCGACCAAATCACAAACGGCCAAAAACATGACTTTGCTAACTCATTAAGGTAGTGTCCAGTCCAAGGCCATGGGCTAAAAGCCAACCAAGAACTCAAATCATCCCGAAAACCGCAACCTAAAGTTGCTGTCAAGAACAGAAAATTACAGCGGTTGCTGTTGTGTGTGCGTGAGGTATATCTCTGAAATAATTTGACATTGGCTTGAGCCACAACTCAGAGACCCTTACCAACATCCTAAGGCATGACTTGGAGCATGGCTAAGGGCTAAAAGCCAACCACAAACCAAGCCAACACCTAGGACAATGCAACATGCTAGCCGAGAACACTCCTTGCTGTGCATTGTTTTGTATTGAAATGTTTTACTGTCTTGTCTAGTTCCAAGGGCCATTTGATCAACCATGGCTCAATCTAGACATGATGGAGAGTTGTATGAACCATGGCTATGGGCTAGGAGCCAACCATCATCCATACAAACACTAGAAACTCGAAACTCACTCACACAGAAATATGAAGAACCGAAATGCACTTAAATTGTTGTTGTGAAATTCTGATGGATCCGTGAACCAAGATTGGAAATGACAACTTGGTCACGTCCTAGACATGCTAAGGGAGGGTTCTAACCATGGCTGTAGTCCCTAGGACAGCCAAGATTCGAACACACTCCTTAATCAATCCATAACAAAAATCGTGACTCATTTCTGTACACAAGGAGAGTTTGCTGTCATTCTTTCGTTTTGTGAGGGTATGGACTGAAACAAATGACCCAAAAACACCCTAACATCCTCTAAATTATGCCTAGAGGCAGCCATGAAAGCCTAGAACCGAAGCAACTCCTGAAACCAACAAAAAAAAACCAGCAACCGCGAAGCACAATCAAGAAGCCGAGATGCAGGTTTTGAGTTTTGAATAAATTGCTGTCATATTTCGTGTCGTCACTTGATTCCTGAACATATACTGATTTAAAATACTTATTATGACTTGATTGAAGAGCATATGAATAATATATACATGCCTGGAATTTGTTTTGAAGAAAACAAATCAAAACGACAATACGACGCGACGGAACCGAGTTGGATCTTCCTTGTTACTGCTGCTGTTCTCTCACGATTTTTTTTTTATCAGCTGTTTCCTTCTGATTTTTTTCAAGCATATGAGTTTGTGATATGTGGTTAAGGAAGAGGACTGTTATAAGTGGTGTTAAAGGATGTAATAATATGCATTTAGTTGAGAGTTACAAATGAGTATTTGAATGGGTTCGGATTGCATTTCCTTCTCTTGCTGGCCGATAAATTTTCTCATTTTCTTGCTGTTATTCCCGATTTCATTAGCCTATTGATTCTAATATTTTCGAGTATATAGGATGTTGGAATGTTATGTAAGGGGAAATGATGGTTACAAGTGGTTTTAAGGATGCCATAAAATGCATTAAAGTGGAAGGTTACAAGTGAAATCTTTGAATATCATTTGCATGCTTTCTCTCCCAGCTGCCGTCGCATGTCATTCAAATTATTGGAACATTCAAACTCATTTCATAGTCTAATAGGTTGAGGGAAATTATATGAATTGTAGTATTTGAATCTACTACTAATTAGTGATTTAAAATGAGGAATTGAATCCACCTTAAAGGTCATTGAGGATGGTTTGAATGGGTTTACACCACATTTGCATTTGTTCAAAAGTGTTGACCAATTTCCTACAAATTTTGAATGGTATATTATGGTTTACACTTTGTTTTTTAATTGTTTGAGGTTTTAAATACTCATTATAGACTTTAGTGCATTGACACATTAAGTTAGACTAAACTCTTGCATGGATTTATGATTTAAGTATTTAAATGTTATACTTTAATTTCTTGAATATATTATGCTTAGATTAATTCATCCTCAATTGTTTACACATTTTAATTTAAGCTTTTAAGTAAATATTGAATCTAAAAGAATTTATTTAATAACTTAGCTCTAATTAATTTAATAACTCCTAATACATTCTTTTCCTTTAAATTAAATTATCCCTTGACTTAAATTAAATTTAGGAATATTTTCTTATTATTAATCTTATTTCTAATCTCCAAACTCCGGTCCGACCTCGCGTATTTATCCTGAAAAGATATAACTAAACATCTATTTTTAAAATAATTAAAACACTTCATATATTCATAAAAAATCATTTTTAATTGAAATAATAAAAATTATGCATGACTTATTCGTAATCTGATTTTCGGGTTCTACAACTCTACCCCCTTTAAAGGAATTTCGTCCCCGAAATTAAAACTTACCGAACAACTCGGGATATCGACTCCTCATCTCTGGCTCGGATTCTCACGTAGCTTTCTCCTCCGAATGATTAAGCCATTTGACTTTCACTAGCTTGACCATTTTGTTCCGAAGCTTTTTCTCTTGTCTGTCTAGGATTTGCACCGGTCTTTCCTCATAAGACAAGTTCGGAGTGAGCTGTAACGGTTCAAAATTCAAGACATGCGATGGATTCGCCATATACTTCCTCAACATGGAGAAGTGAAAGACGTTATGTACCCCGGCCAGATTCGGCGGAAGAGCAACACGATAAGGTAATGTCCCAACTCTGTCGAGGATCTCAAATGGTCCAATGAATCTCGGACTGAGTTTTCCCTTCTTCCCGAACCGCATGACACCTTTCATCGGTGCTATCTTCACGAAAACATGGTCACCAACAGCAAACTCCAGATCCCTTCTCCTCTGATCCGCATAACTCTTCTGTATACTCTGAGCAGTCCTCATCCTATCACGGATCTCGACTACTACATCAGCAGCCTGCTGCACAATCTCCGGACCCAACTCTTATCTCTCCCCTACTTCATCCCAATGAATAGGAGATCTACACTTACGACCGTACAGTGCTTCGTATGGAGCCATACCTATAGACGACTGAAAACTGTTGTTATAGGTAAACTCCACCAACGGCAACTTTGATTCCCAACTCCTGGAGAAATCAAGAACACATGCACGAAGAAGATCCTCCAAAATCTGGATAACTCTCTCGGACTAACCATCTGTCTATGGGTGAAAAGCTGTGCTAAACAACAACTTCGTACCCATAGCTGAATGTAGACTCTTCCAAAATGATGAAGTGAATCTAGGATCTCGGTCAGACACTATAGAAACGGGGATACCATGAAGTCTGACGATCTCCCGGATATATAACTCTGCATACTGGATCATGGAGAAAGTCGTCTTAATAGGCAAGAAATGGGCTGATTTCGTAAGACGATCAACAATCACCCATATAGCATTAGACCCTCTGACTGACTTCGGCAGACCGACAACGAAGTCCATGGTGACATTATCCCACTTCCACTCGGGAATAGGAAGAGGCTTGAGCAAACCTGCTGGTCTATGATCTTCCGTTTTTACTAACTGACAGGTCAGACACTCGGATACAAATCGTCTGATATCCCTCTTCATTCCTGACCACCAATATAATAACTGCAGGTCTTTGTACATCTTCGTACTCTCAGGATGAATAGAGTACGACGACATATGGGCCTCAGCTAAAATATCTGCTCGAATAGAATCGCTGTTAGGAACCCATATTCTGTCTCGATATCTCACAATACCGTCCCTAACTGTGTACAAAATACTGCCCTTGGCCTCATCTCTCTGCCTCCACTTTGCCAACTGCTCGTCTACTAATTGTCCACTGCGAATACGGTCTAGAAGAGAAGACTGAATCGTCAAAGTAGATAGACGAGGAACTCTACCTCCAGGATATGTCTCCAGATCAAAACTCTGCATCTCAAACTGAAGAGGTCTCGATACCACCAAATGAGCCATCCCTGTGACTTCCCTGCTCAACGCATCCGCAACTACATTAGCTTTGCTAGGATGATAACTGATGTCACAGTTGAAAGGGGATCGGTTACGGTGACCGGAAGCGCAACGGAAGTTTAAAAATCAAAATTTTTTTGTAAAAAATTTCGGCCACCAAGTAAATAGTGTGTAGCAATTACAAAAACACAAAATGACATTCATAGTGTGTTAAGAAATGTACCTATCAATCTCAAAGATTGATGTAATGGCTCCAACCAAGTTGTAAACAACTTGGCTCTTCAAAGGCAAGACAAATCTACAAGCTTCCTTTGAGCACTCCTTGCTCAACTATTAAGCCCACCACCAACTAGGTAGATCCCCTCATATTTTGCACTAGAAAAATATGAGGATTTTTCTTTGAGAAGTGAGTGTTTTCTCCAACCATTGAAGAACAAAAAATGGAGAGAATGAATAGTATTTTCGGCCACTATTCATGCTAGGAGAGAAGGAGAGACATTTTTTTGGTTGTGGGAAAAGTTAAAGTAAAAAAGTTGCATGCCAAGCCTTGGTTATACAAAAAGTTGTCTCCCAACCTTTCACCTCCCATACATGCAAATATTATATGGTTTTTAACAAATTAAAAACCCATGGACTTAATTTAATTATCTCAAACATTTTTGAGACTAATTAAACATTACTTGAATTTACTCAAGTCCACTAGTTAAATAATTTATTTAAATTGAGCTCTACAAGACTCAATATGATTTAATCAATTCAACACTTGAATTAATTTAATTATTTGGACTCTACTAGGTCCACTAGTGTTTAATTAATTCAACACTTGAATTAATTTAATTTAGTCCATAATAATGTTTATGAAAATCACAATTTTCAAATACATTATTTATTTGGCCAAATTTTAATTTAAGAACACATTCATAAATTAAAATTACATTTCTCTCATAGAAGTCATACTTCTATTTTTCCTTACGCCTATAAACTCATTTATAAGCCGTTCAACACATTGAACTATTTTCTCCTTTATAGAAGTCATACTTCTAATTTTCCTTACGCTTATAAACTCCTTTATAAGCCGTTCAACACATTGAACTATTTTACTTCTCAACGGGATCTAGAAAGCTAGTACTTGTGTGGCCCTCAATGGTTCATTGATACAACTAGCCGTGGGTTCACATCTCCATGTGATTCGGACTAAACATGTCCTTATATGAGCATACCCCAATTGCTCCATTCTTATTTATCAACTCCTTGATAATAAGAACGTCAGAACTCAAGTCTGATAGTACCCAACCAATCATGTTAAACGCCTAGCAGCATCGCTTACATGATTCCCTAGGTATCAAATGATAGTGCCTGCAAGAACCATTCAATTATGGTTAGCGTACAGTACGGTCCCTTCAACTCATATATCCCGACCGATTCGACAACCATTGGTATATCGAGAGTTGTCAATGAATCGATACTATGTGTCATGTCGTAGTTGCATCGATGGTGTAATCTATGAAACCCCTTTCATAATTACCACCATACTCTGATCAGAGATTTCAAACTACATATACATGAAAAACACATAGGATATCCATACCCGTAGGTAAGCGGTGAATCCCCGACTACAATGCATCGACTCCTATATGTTTCGACAGAACACCCAACCTTGCCACCTGATGACCCCATGAGAGTCGGTAAACAAGTCAAAGTGTAATTCTAGCACATAGAGTCTCAATGTTGTCCCGGGTCATAAGGACTAATGGTGTACAACCATAAACTAGGACTTTTCCACTCGATAAGTGAGAACCACTTGGAAAGTCCTTTAATGGAGGGTTGTTCAGTGCACTCTACCAGGAGCACCTATCTGCATGCTCGGACATCACAATGTCCCCTACCAATGAAACATGGTACTCACATCGCAGATACTAGTCTCAAGCTCGAGCGGCCTATATCCTTCTTAGCGGCGGCTGAATCGACTAGGAACCGTTTAGAATATACAGTATTCCAAATATGAGTTTCATGATACTCATCATATGAGCATCTCATATTCTTTCTACTATTTGTATATTCAAGGGCTTTATCTATGCAACTAGCATGGGTATACAGATAAAGATGTGCCAAAACAATAATTTCAAATATTATTAAAATAAAGATTGCTTATACATAGAGTTTCATTGTGAACACTCGGCCAACACTTGGCTCGACGTGCACCTACTCTAACAATCTCCCACTTGCACTAGAGCCAACTACCCATATACTTCAAACCAATTGATTCGCGATGCATCTCGAATAATGGTTCAGGTAAAGGCTTAGCTAGTGGATCAGCAACATTATCTGCGGAGCCGACTTAGTCGATAGACACTTCTCTTTCCACAATCTCTCCGAGGATGTGGTACTTTCTCAATACTTGTTTGGATTTCTGATGAGACCTTGGCTCCTTTGCCTGAGCTATGGCTCCCGTGTTTCACAAAACACCGGGATAGGAGCAACTCCATTAGGAATGACGTCCAACGCTTGGACGAAATTCCTTATCCAAACAGCCTCCTTTGCTGCATCCGATGCAGCAATGTATTCGGCCTCAGTGGTGGAATCCGCAGTACTGTCTCGCTTGGAACTCTTCCAAGAGACAGCAGCACCAATGAGCATGAATACGAACCTAGAGGTTGACTTTGAGTCATCGATATCGCTTTGGAAGCTAGAGTCGGTATAGCCTTCCAATTTCAGTTCTCCACCCCATAGACCAATAACAACTTACTGGTCCTTCTCAATTACTTGAGGATGTCTTTCACAGTTTTCAAGTGTGGAAGACCAGGGTTCGATTGATATCTATACACTACACTTAGTGCTAAAACCACGTCAGGACGTGTAGATATCATCCCATACATGATGCTACCAATCGCAGATGCATAAGGAATGCTCGTCATCGCCGCTATCTCTGCATCAGTCTTGGGAGACATAGACATGGATAGGGACACGCCATGACACATTGGTAGATGTCCTCTCTAGGACTCATCCATCGAGAACCGCTTCACGATGGTATCATGTATGTGGACTGGGTGAGACCAAGCAATCTTCTTGAACTATCTCTATAGATCTGTATTCCCAATACAAAAGATGCTTCACCCAAGTCCTGCATCGAGAACTTACTCGCTAACCATATCTTAGTTGATTGCAACATTCCTACATCATTCCCAATGAGTAGAATGTCATCAACATAAAGCACAAGGAATGTCACCACACTCCCACTGACCTTCTTATACACACAGGGTTCCTCAGGATTCTTAGTAAAACCAAACTCTTTGATTGTATTATCGAATATGAGGTTCCAACTCCTAGATGCCTGCTTTAGACCATAAATAGATCTCTGAAGTTTGCATACCATATGCTCACTTCCGATAGATGTAAATCTTTCAGGTTGAGACATGTAAATCACTTTCTTAAAATCCCTATTAAGAAAGACTGTCTTGACATCCATCTGCCATATCTCATGGTCATACCATGCAGCCATGGCTAGCAATATCCTTATAGACTTGAACATTGCAATTGGAGAAAAGGTTTCCTCAAAGTCAACTCCTTGTCTTTGAGTATATCCTTTTGCCACCAATCGCTCCTTGAAGGTCAATACCTTCCCATCCGCCCCAAGTCCCTATGGGAACCGTTCCCTCAGGTGGATCCATAAGATCCCACACTTGGTTCGAATGCATGGAATTCATCTCAGATTCCATTGCTTCAAGCCACTTGGATGAATCGGCATCAGATAACGCTTCCTTGAAGGTCCTTGGATCACATCCATGAATAGGCTCATCATGGCCCTCTTCAAGAAGCAGACCATACCTCATAGGTGGTCTCGAGACTCTCTCGTATCTTCTAGGAGCTTGTATCTCCTCTCTTGGCTCTTCGGGTGTGGGTTCTACAATTGTGGGTGTCTCTCGAACCTCTTCGAGTTCTATCATCTCCCCTTTTCTATCCAATAGAAATTCCTTTTCCAAAAAGGTTGCATTCTTAGAAACAAACACCTTTGTTTCTTGGGGATGATAGAAACAATATCCAACTTAATTCCTTGGATATCCCACAAAGTTACATAAAATGGATCAACAATCCAATTTTATCTCCCACTACCTGCTTCACATAAGCAGGGCCCCCATATTCTAAGACAAGAATATTTGGGAGACTTACCCATCCATATCTCATATGGTGTCTGCCTTTAAATGGACATTTAGTGGAATATCTTTCAATTTTAAGTTATAGAGATCGTCTTCAAGTTCACCAGTACCAATCAAACATTCATTCTTGTAAATATTGCAAACACCTTTGCCAAATAAACAAGAATATCCATCTTTATCAACATAGAAATGGAAACAATGTTTTCTTACCAAATCAGGTACAAACAAAACATCTCTTAAAAATAACTTAAAATCATTGTTCAACAATAAGTAAACATCTCTTAAGGTCTTGGCAGCAACTCTTGCTCCATTGCCCATTCTCAAGAAGGTCTCACCTTCCTTGAGCCTCCTACTTCTTCCCATCACCTGCAACTCATTACAGAGATGTGAGCCACAGCCGGTATCTAATACCCAAGAAGTAGAGTTAATTGAAATGTTTACTTCGATAAAGAACATACCATTTCCAGAACCCTTCTGGGCAAGATATTCCCAGCAGTTACGCCTCCAATGTCCAGGCTTCTTGCAGTGATGACATTCATCAGCAGTCTTGTCAGCCTTAACTGGTGTGGCTGCCACAACGGGATTCGGAGATTGCCTCATCAAGGGCACGTTCTTCTTGGGACGTTGGAAAGAACGCTTCTTTCCCTTCCCATGTGGATCAATCTTCGTACCAGATGAAGAACCCACATAAAGAACCAGCTTCTCATTCTTGATGGTGGACTCAAAGGTCACAAGCATGTTCACCAACTCCTCAAGGGTCGGCTCCATCTTGTTCATATTGAAATTCACCACAAAAGGATCAAACGAGCTAGGCAGTGACAAGAGTAACACGTCAGTGGTCAACTCCAAAGGCAACATCAAATCCATGCCAACGAGCTTGTCCACGAGCCCAATCACTTTTAGGCCATGCTCATGGACCGAGGCCCCATCTCGCATGCGTAAAGTGATTAGCTCCTTGACGGTAGCATGCCGAAGAGGCCGTGTTTGCTCTCCAAAGAGCTCCTTGAGATGCAAATGAATGTCAGCAGCACTCTTTGCATCCTCAAAACGCCTCTGTAGCTCATCATTCATAGAAGTCAGCATATAACACCTGGCTTTCAAGTCATGGTCACACCATTCCTTGTAAGTCTGCAATTCCTCAGGAGTGCAGTCAGTCGGAGCCTCAACAGGGGGCGACTCAGTAAGTGTATATGCTATCCTTTCCGAATTCAAGACGATTTTTAGGTTTCTTAGCCAAGTGAGGTAATTAGGTCCGGTTAACATGTGTTTGTCGAGTATTGCAGATATCGGATTGCGAATCGAAGACATTGTCAATTTGTACTGAAAAGTGAAAACAGATAAATGTTGATGACTATTTTAAAATATTTAGTAAGATATGAAGTTTGGACTTTTACTTCATAAATATTTGCTCCCACTGTTTTGACATCTTTCACTACCCTCTAGTGAAAACGGGAAACTCCTTTCCTCAGTAGGTACGTAAGGTCCAACTAGCGAATTATGATCCCGAATAATATCAGCCAATCACAATTCCTAAAAGGTAGTTTCCAATTGCATCTCCATGCAACCCTCTACGTAAACTTTTGTCTCACGTTTGATTAGGACCCAATAATATGACGTCGTTCATCTTCACGTGTCAAGCCTAACCCATCGATATTGAACCTTAATGGACGGTCGCCATGAGTTCCCTCAATAATATGAGCCGAAATCATGGGAGTTCCACGTAGTTCACATCACCATGTCAATGGATGTCACAGCTTTCCGGCACCCAAGGCCCCCCCAATAATATGAGCCGAGCCCCGAGCACGGGTAGCGTTCATCATGCACCCATTGTCGATGGAAGACATGGAAATTATAAACAAATTTATAATTCCCCTTTTCGGGCTTGATATTAATTTTGAATCTTATTCAAAATGAGGGTTTTTAATTTTGAAAGGTCTCATCATTAATTTTATTTAAAAGCTCGCCATGTTTGATCGTATGTTTGCCGGATTCATGCAACTTTGTTATTATCATAATAATAACGCACATACTCATTATTTATAACATATCATGCATATATTATAAACAGTAAACAAAATAAGGATGATCAATCGCCCCAACACTAATGGCCCGTGTGAGCTAAACACGGGCCTAGGTCCAATCCTAGGGAAATGCACGGGATGCAAATGCAACTATTACATTAGCTTCCAATATTTACATGTCTTCGATCTTCATAATCATCATGGCCACCATCTTCCAATCTTGATCATCCACTATACTAATATTTACAAATAAATATCCATGGCAAATAGGGATACATCTCATGGGGTGGGAACGGGCCATAAACCAAGCCCACTTTATAAATTTGATAATTATTACAATCATTCAACACAAAATATCCTAGCATACACCTAGCAAATTGGGCTTGGGCTTTTGATCATCCTTCATGCATAATATCACATATCATACACCATCAATTAATTATCACAATAATTAATTGATCCAATATTATATATCTTGATCCAATCACTAACCGCCACGATTATAAACTAAATTAACAAAGTATACAAACACCTTTGTCTACTTTCAAATTAATTTATTTATAACCGAATTTCTTGTAAATCACCATTTACTATAAATAATTAAAGTCCAACTTAAATTATTTATTTCATGAGAAAATATTTGCAACTTTTGTAAATTTAAACTTAAGGGCCCAAAAATTCATTTTTCACCAAAAACATTTTGGCCCATTTAAAATTTCACAAATGTGTTAGCCATCCAATGGTCCAACAACTCAAGGCCCGTGACACTTTGATATTTCAAAACACATTTTGAAAACCCTAGTCGTCATCGCCGTCGCCGGAGCTCCGTCGCCGGATTCCGGCCAACATGCCAAAAATTTTTTTTTTTTTTTTTAAATATAAAGGGGCTGTTCGGGCAGCCCCTCGGGCTGCCCTTGCTTCCCGAAACGGGCAGCACTATGGGCAGCCCGAGCTGCCCGAAACGGGCAGCAACATGCTGCCCGAAACACCCCACAAAATGCCTCGGTTTTGGTTGCAAAAATTACACTCATGCGGTTAGAAATCAATCTCAATATAATATCTTGCAAATGCTACACAAAATCGTAACCATAGCTCTGATACCACTTGAAAGGGGATCGGTTACGGTGACCGGAAGCGCAACGGAAGCACAAAAATTTTGATTTTAGCATAAAATTTTCGGCCACCAACATTCTTGTGTAGCAAATACAATAAACATAAAATGACATTCATAGTGTGTTAAGAAATGTACCTATCAATCACAAGGATTGATGTATGGCTCCAACTAAGGTGTAAACACCTTAGCTCTTCAAAGGATGACTAATCTACAAGCTTCCAACCTTCAAAATTAGGCCCACCACTTGCTAGGTAAATCCCTTCTTGTTTTGCACTAGAAAAACAAGAAGATTTTTCAATGAGAAGAATATTTCTTCCTCAACACTTGAAGAAGAAAAATGAGAGAAAAACTTGGAGAGAAAAATTGAAAATTTCGGCCAAGGTGGAGAGTGGGAGGGAAGGAGTGTGTCTTAATTTTCTTGTCTTGGTTGTGAGAAAAGCAAAAACAAAAGTTGCATGCCATGCCTTGAAAACACAAAAAGTAGTCTCCCAACCTTTCACCTCCCATGCATGTATATTATATGGTTTTTAATCAAATTAAAAACCATGGACTAAATTTAATTATCTCAAACATATTTGAGACTAATTAAACATTACTTGAATTTACCCAAGTCCCACTAGTTAAATAATTATTTTAATTGAGCTCTACAAGACTCAATATGATTTAATTAATCCAACACTTGAATTAATTTAATTATTTGGACTCTACTAGGTCCACTAGTGTTTAATTAATTCAACACTTGAATTAATTTAATTTAGTCCATAATAATGTTTATGAAAATCACAATTTTCAAATACATTATTTACTTGGCCAAATTTTAATTTAGGAACACTTCCATAAATTAAAATTTACATTTCTCTCATAGAAGTCATACTTCCATTTTCTTTACGCTTATAAACTCATTTATAAGCCGTTCAACACATTGAACTATTTTACTTCTCATCGGGATCTAGAAAGCTAGTACTTGTGTGGCCCTCAATGGTTCATTGATACAACTAGCCGCGGGTTCACATCTCCATGTGATTCGGACTAAACATGTCCTTATTCGAGCATACCCCAATTGCTCCATTCTTACTTATCAACTCCTTGATAATAAGAACGTCAGAACTCAAGTCTGATAGTACCCAACCAATCATGTTAAACGCCTAGCAGCATCGCTTACATGATTCCCTAGGTATCAAATGATAGTGCCTGCAAGAACCATTCAATTATGGTTAGCGTACAGTACGGTCCCTTCAACTCATATATCCCGACCGATTCGACAACCATTGGTTTATCGAGAGTTGTCAATGAATCGATACTATGTGTCATGTCGTAGTTGCATCGATGGTGTAATCTATGAAACCCCTTTCATAATTACCACCATACTCTGATCAGAGATTTCAAACTACATATACATGAAAAACACATAGGATATCCATACCCGTAGGTAAGCGGTGAATCCCCGACTACAATGCATCGACTCCTATATGTTTCGACAGAACACCCAACCTTGCCACCTGATGACCCCATGAGAGTCGGTAAACAAGTCAAAGTGTAATTCTAGCACATAGAGTCTCAATGTTGTCCCGGGTCATAAGGACTAATGGTGTACAACCATAAACTAGGACTTTTCCACTCGATAAGTGAGAACCACTTGGAAAGTCCTTTAATGGAGGGTTGTTCAGTGCACTCTACCAGGAGCACCTATCTGCATGCTCGGACATCACAATGTCCCCTACCAATGAAACATGGTACTCACATCGCAGATACTAGTCTCAAGCTCGAGCGGCCTATATCCTTCTTAGCGGCGGCTGAATCGACTAGGAACCGTTTAGAATATACAGTATTCCAAATATGAGTTTCATGATACTCATCATATGAGCATCTCATATTCTTTCTACTATTTGTATATTCAAGGGCTTTATCTATGCAACTAGCATGGGTATACAGATAAAGATGTGCCAAAACAATAATTTCAAATATTATTAAAATAAAGATTGCTTATACATAGAGTTTCATTGTGAACACTCGGCCAACACTTGGCTCGACGTGCACCTACTCTAACAACAGTCATAGTCCCTCACTAGCTCCAACCAACGCCTCTGCCGCATATTCAACTCTTTATGTGTAAAGAAGTATTTGAGACTTTTATGGTCGGTGAAGATCTGGCATTTCTCCCCGTACAAATAATGCCTCCAAATCTTCAATGCAAATACTACGGCTGCCAACTCTAGATCATGGGTAGGATAATTCTTCTCATGAATCTTCAACTGACGAGAAGCATATGCTATCACCTTCCCATGCTGCATCAATACTGCGCCTAACCCGAGTTTCGAAGCATCGGTA
The DNA here is from genome assembly GCF_012295235.1 of Primulina huaijiensis. NCBI lineage: Eukaryota > Viridiplantae > Streptophyta > Magnoliopsida > Lamiales > Gesneriaceae > Primulina > Primulina huaijiensis. The sequence continues at coordinate 10,385,684 of NC_133312.1, forward strand.
TACAAAACAAAATCTCCGGGTCCTGAAGGCATGGCCAATACTGGTGCTGAAATCAGAGCTTGCTTCAATGTATCGAAGCTCTTCTGACATTCCTCGCTCCACACATACTTAACATTCTTCTTCGTCAATGACGTGAGTGGAACTGCAATGGAGGAGAATCCCCGAATAAACTTCCGATAGTATCCTGCTAGCCCAAGGAAACTACTGATCTCTGATGCATTTTGCGGAACAACCCAATCTCTGACTGCTGCAACTTTCGCTGGGTCTACCTCAATACCACTGCTAGAAACGACGTGGCCTAAGAACGCCACTTTCTCTAACCAGAACTCGCACTTGCTGAACTTCGCGAATAGCTTGTGCTTTTGCAAGGTCTGCAATACTGTGGCCAAATGTCTGCTGTAATCCTCTTGATTCTTTGAGTAAACGAGAATATCGTCTATGAATACTATCACGAACTGATCAAGATACGGCTGGAATACGCGATTCATGAGATCCATGAAGATCGCTGGCGCATTCGTCAAGCCGAACGGCATCACGAGAAACTCGAAGTGGCCATAACGAGTCCTGAAAGCAGTCTTGAGAACATCGGCATCTTTCACTCTCAGCTGATGATAACCAGAACGTAGATCAATCTTGGAGAATACTGAAGCTCCCTGTAACTGATCAAATAAATCTTCAATCCTCGGGAGTGGGTATTTGTTCTTCACTGTAACTCTGTTCAACTCCAGATAATCAATGCAGAGCCTCATCGAACCATCCTTCTTCTTCACAAACAAGACCGGTGCGCCCCATGGAGAAAAACTCGGGCGAATGAACTCCTTGTCAAGAAGTTCCTGAATCTGCTTCTTGAGTTCTGCCATTTCTGTCGGTGCTAATCGGTACGGTGCCTTTGAGATCGGCGCGGTACCTGGCATAAGCTCAATAGAGAATTCCACCTCTCGCACAGGTGGTAAACCAGTGTCGTCAACAGGAAAAACATCTAGAAAGTCTTTGACAATAGGAACATCGGATGCTGACTGTTTGGGCGTCTCAGGAACAGATACAAGAGTAGCTAAAAATGCTCGGCACCCACTATGAATGAGCTTCCTAGCCTGGACACAAGATATCATACACGGCAAATGAAAGTACCTGTCTGGTTCGAATAAGAATTGTTCAATCCCAGGTGGTCGAACTAGAACAGATCTCCGCTGGAAGTCAATCAAACTATGTTCTTCAAAAGCCAGTCCATACCCAGAATGATATCAAACTCAGGCATTGGTAGTACGATAAGATCCGCATAAACGAAATTACCATGAAGTTCGAGGTCTATGTCTCGGATCACATTAGTAGCTGTCATCTCCTATCCAGAAGGCAATGCTACTGAATACGCTATGTCTAGCCCAATTGTCTTGATCTTGAGAGAATTCGCAAAGGTTTCTGAAATGAATGAATGAGTAGCCCCTGAATCTATCAAGTCTTTCGTAGCTGAACCGGCTATAAAGATTCTCCCTGAAAGATTGGAATATCATACTAAACCCAATAGTTTTACAAGGACTATGCTTATAGACATGCAAAGGTCAAAGTTTTCCTAACCTAAATTTCCGTAAATAACACTGATTAGAACATGCAATCCTAGCATAAATTCTAAGTTCAAAATCGTAACCCAAAACATTAAACTTCAAATACAGCTTGAAGATTTAGGATACCTGTCATGAGCATCGTCTCTGGGTTAGTCTCCAAAGCATGGAGAGCAAAAACTCTGCCTTGGGTAGGTAGATTCTTCTGAGGACAATTCTTCAGTATGTGGTCAGTACTACCACATTTGTAACAATTTCCCGAACCATACATACAAGTCCCGGCATGACGACGTGAGCATTTGGCACAGACTGGATACTCCATTGTCCTCGGGACTGCCCGTCCCTGTTGCTGCTGCTGCTGCCCTCTGTTCCTGGGTGGACCGTGGAAAGGTCTCTTATTCTGATGCTGCTGCTGGGGAGGACGGTGTGGTGCTTGAAATGGTCGTTTACCCTGGCGATCGCGCTCAATATCATTCTGGTCTTGCTCTGCCGCTAGAGCTCTGGAAACAGCAACATCATAGGTAGTAGGGCCAGCCACCCTAACATCACGGCGCAAGATCGGCCGCAGACCATCCATAAAATGCCTCAATTTTGCACCAGCGTCGTTTGCAATTAGGGGTACAAAGTGACAACCCCTCTCAAATTTACGGATAAACTCCGTAACAGTCGTGTCTCCCTGTCTCAGGGTCATAAACTCCCTGGTCAACCTGGAACGCACCTCGTCAGTAAAATATTTATAGTAGAATACCTCTGTGAAGCGCGCCCAGCTCAAAGTAGCCATATCCAAAGCTACAGTTGCTCCTTCCCACCACGGACGAGCGTCTCCTCCAAACAGATAAGTTGCACAACGAACCCTATCTCCATCTTCAAGCCCCATGAACTCGAAAATAACCTCAAGGGATTTAATCCAGCCCTCTGCAACCAAAGGATCTGTCGTCCCCGCGAACTCTTTCGGCCTCATCTTCATGAACCGCTCACAGACAGCTTCAGGCCCCGTCTGTCTGGCTGCCACAGCGTTGTTCCCCGCAAAATGCTCGAAGAACTGAGTCATCCCACCTAACATCTGGGCGTTCATATCTGGTGGAGGGGGTGGAGGTCCCTGCCTCTCTTGCCTCTGACCCTCACCGTCCTCATGACGGTGCTCACCACCACCTCTCGGGCGTCCAACCTGGCGTCTAGGAGGCATATTGTTCCATATATAGCCCATTTAACATGCATAATTCCACTATTTCTTCAAATTTAAATAAATACTGCATAATCGTAATCTTGACATAAAATCTTTCATGCAATCATGATGTAAAAATATTTCATGCATTAAACGAAATGCGTAATCGTAAAACTTACAGACCGAAGACGTGACTTCATGAGCTTCTCGAGAGCAGTAGTAGTACAACCCTTTACAAGATCATAAGCTCTGATACCAACTGTAAAGTCCCGTATTTCATATTCATATTTTAGAGGAATTATTAAAAATTTTCTAAATAAATAATTATTTTGACTCATTTATAAAATAAACATGTAAATAATTTTAACTTTAAAATAACAGCGGAAGTCAACATTGTATTTCAAACAACAATTTAAAATAATCCAACATGTTAAAATCAAGTTTGAATGATAAAAGGTGCATAAATTAAATCATGAGGTCCTCGGGTTTACTACTGTTGTCCTAAGATCGCTCACTGGTCTCCGCCCGCGGTCTCGACCTCATCAATACCTGCAACAATCAAGTCTAGAGAGTCTAAAGACTCAACATGTATATATCATGAATAACAAGTAAATATATCATAAAATCGCATGCAACGTAAAAAAAAGTATCGTAAAGCGTACGGTGAAAATCGTATCATTAATAATTATAACTACGTGCATCAGAAAATCATACGTAAAAGCTTTGCTCAATAGAGCTCTGTCATAACATGTCATAATTTTATGGTAGAGATAATGTTTCTAAGCAAGTGACCCATAACATAACATGAGAGCCTGATCAGACTAAACCACAGTATACTGGGCGGTAGAGATCAATCACAGCCCTTGGACTGGATGTCCGTACCCATACATAATCATAAACCGGTCGTAAGTCACCGGGCGGAGAGGTGCTCAGTTGCGCCTACCGACTTCCAAACCCATAAACGTAAGGTGGCCACAAGACATATAGCATATATCTCAAAAATAAGCATTTTATATTTTTACGCACGTAATATAATTATAACCTTATTTTTTTACCGGATGAGTTGGATCGTTACAAGGCTTGCTGCGACTTAATTCTAATATGTGACACATGCAAATAATACTATCTTGACTTAAACTTGACAATAAAACCAAAACTCAACAATAGAACCAAAAATGAAACTATTAGGACCAACCACTTGATTTTAAATCATGGTGTCGTACTAACCCTAACCAACATTAAACCGACGTTTAACCATGACTAAGGATACTCCAAACATGCTTAAAAACATGCATAAGAATTGCAAAACACGAAAATAGGTGAAGGGAATCCAAAAACATAAAACACTCTTTCGAGAGTCATTTTGGCACCTTTCACCGTAAATTCTTATATCACCTCTAAACTCGACCAAATCACAAACGGCCAAAAACATGACTTTGCTAACTCATTAAGGTAGTGTCCAGTCCAAGGCCATGGGCTAAAAGCCAACCAAGAACTCAAACCATCCTGAAAACCGCAACCTAAAGTTGCTGTCAAGAACAGAAAATTACAGCGGTTGCTGTTGTGTGTGCGTGAGGTATATCTCTGAAATAATTGGACATTGGCTTGAGCCACCACTCAGAGACCCTTACCAACATCCTAAGGCATGACTTGGAGCATGGCTAAGGGCTAAAAGCCAACCACAAACCGAGCCTAGACCTAGGACAATGCAACATGCTAGCCGAGAACACTCCTTGATGTGCAGTGTTGTGTATTGAAATGTTTTACTATCTTGTCTCGTTCCAAGGGCCATTTGATTGACCATGGCTAAATCTAGACATGATGGAGTGTTGTATGAACCATGGCTACGGGCTAGGAGCCAATCATCATCCATACAAACAGTAGAAACTCGAAACTCACTCACACAGAAATATGAAGAACTGAAATGCACTTGAATTGTTGTTGTGAAATTCTGATGGATCCGTGAACCAAGCTTGGAAAGGACACCTTGGTCACGTCCTAGACATGCTAAGGGAGGGTTCTAACCATGTCTACAGTCCCTAGGACAGCCAAGATTCGAACACACTCCTTAATCAATCCATAACAAAATTCGTGACTCATTTCTGTACACAAGGAGAGTTTGCTGTCATTATTTCGTTTTTTGAGGGTATGGACTGAAAAAATGAACCAAAAACACCCTAACATACTCTAAATTATGCCTAGAGGCAGCCATGAAAGCCTGGAACTGAAGCAACTCCTGAAACCAACAAAAAAAACCAGCAACCATGAAGCACAATCAAGAAGCCGAGATGCAGGTTTTGAGTTTTGAATAAGTTGCTGTCATATTTCGTGTTGTCTCTTGATTCCTGAACATATACTGATTTAAAATACTTATTGTGACTTGATTGAAGAGCAAAGGAATAATATATACATGCCTGGAATTTTTTTTGAAGAAAACAAATCAAAACGACAATACGACGCGACGGAACCGAGTTGGATCTTCCTTGTTACTGCTTCTGTTCTCTCACGATTTTTTTTTATCAGCTGTTTCCTTCTGATTTTTTTCGAGCATATGAGTGTGAGATATGTGGTTAAGGAAGAGGAATGTTATAGGTGGTGTTAAAGGATGTAATAATATGCGATTAGTTGAGAGTTATAAATGATTATAAGTAGTGTTAAGGGATGTAATAATATGCATTTAGTTGAGAGTTACAAATGAGTATTTGAATGGGTTCGGCTTGCATTTCCTTCTCTTGCTGGCCGATAACTTTTCTCATTTGCTTGCTGTTATTCCTGATTTCATTAGCCTATTGATTCTAATATTTTCGAGTATATAGGATGTAGGAATGTTATGTAAGGGGAAATGATGGTTACAAGAGGTTTTAAGAATGCCATAAAATGCATTAAAGTGGAAGGTTACAAGTGAAAGCTTTGAATATCATTTGCATGCTTTCTCTCCCAGCTGCCGTTGCATGTCATTCAAATTATTGCAACATTCAAACTCATTTCATAGTCTAATAGGTTGAGGGAAATTATATGAATTGTAGTATTTGAATCTACTACTAATTAGTGATTTAAAATGAGGAATTGAATCCACCTTAAAGGTCATTGAGGATGGTTTGAATGGGTTTACACCACATTTGCATTTGTTTAAAAGTGTTGACCGATTTCCTACAAATTTTGAATGGTATATTATGGTTTAAAGTTTGTATTTTAATTGTTTGAGGTTTTAAATACTCATTATACATTTTAGTGCATTGACATATTAAGTTAGACTAAACTCTTGCATGGATTTATGATTTAAGTATTTAAATGTTATACTTTAATTTCTTGAATATATTATGCTTAGATTAATTCATCTTCAATTGTTTACACATTTTAATTTAAGCTTTTAAGTAAATATTGAATCTAAAAGAATTTATTTAATAACTTAGCTCTAATTAATTTAATAACTCCTAATACATTCTTTTCCTTTAAATTAAATTATCCCTTGACTTAAATTAAATTTAGGAATATTTTCTTATTATTAATCTTATTTCTAATCTCCAAACTCCGGTCCGACCTCGCGCATTTATCCTGAAAAGATATAACTAAACATCTACTTTTAAAATAATTAAAACACTTCATATATTCATAAAAATTCATTTTTAATTGAAATAATAGAAATTATGCATGACTTATTCGTAATCTGATTTTCGGGTTCTACATATTTGATCAGTTGCAAGGAGCAGCGGTATTTTCTAAAATTGATCTCTGATATGGATACAATCAATTAAAAGTGAAAGAGTCTGATGTGCACAAGACAGCATTCCGTACTAGATATGGGCACTACGAGTTTATGGTCATGCCATTCGGTCTGACTAATGCACCAAAGATCTTCATGGATCTCATGAATCACGTATTTCAGCCGTATCTGGATCAGTTTATTATAGTCTTCATTGATGATATATTGATTTATTTGAAGAACTAAGAGGAGCATAGTCGTCATTTGAGGACAACACTGCAAGTACTACAAGAAAGGAAGCTATATGCAAAATTCAGCAAGTGTGAGTTTTGGCTCAATAGAGTGGCATTCTTAGGCCACATCATTTCTAGTGATGGTGTTGAAGTTGATCCAAGCAAAGTCGAGGTAGTGAAAGAGTGGCCAGTACCGAAGAGTGTTACCGAGATTCGCAGTTTCTTGGGACTTGCCGGCTATTATCGCAAATTCATCAAGGGATTCTCATCCATGGCAGTACCATTGACATCCTTGACTAAGAAGTATGCAAAGTTTATTTGGGGATCCGAGTGTCAAGACAGATTTGACAAGTTAAAGCAAGCCTTGATTTCAGCACCAATGTTATCTATGCCATCGGGGCAAGGGGAGTTTGGTCTTTATACCGACGCATCTAAACTTGGATTGGGCGCAGTTCTGATGCAAAATGACCGAGTTATAGCTTATGCGTCGAGACAGTTGAAAATTCACGAGAAAAACTACCCCACTCATGATCTTGAGCTTGCAGCAGTAGTTTTTGCACTAAAAATTTGGAGACACTACCTTTATGGAGAGCAGTGCAAGATATTCACCGACCATAAAAGTTTGAACTACTTCTTCACCCAAAAGGAGCTGAATATGAGACAGCGCAGCTGGCTTGAGTTAGTAAAGGATTATAATTGTGACATTACCTACCATCCGGGAAAGGCTAATGTAGTGGCAGACGCATTGAGTAGAAAAGCAGCAGTTATCACTCACCTATCCCTCCAAAGACCGTTGCAGTCCGAGATACAACGGTTTGAGCTTATATTGTATGCTAGGGGCGAGGCCCCTAATCTTGCCACATTATCAGTACAGTCGACTTTGAGAGATAAAATCCGTGACGGGCAGTCCACTGATGAGCATTTGGAAAAATAGAGGGCTAGAGATGAATCCGAGGGCCGAAAATTATATTCAGAGGTGGATGGTATAGTTCGATATCGAGATCGGCTATGGGTTCCTAGTGACGATTCTTTGAGAGACCTTATTATGAAAGAAGCTCATGACACACCTTATTCCATTCACCTGGGTAGCACGAAAATGTACAAAGATTTGTAGTTGCTATATTGGTGGCCAGGCATGAAGAGAGACATTCTGAAGTTTGTATTCGAGTGTTTGACTTGCCAGCAAGTTAAAGCCGAGCATCAGAGACCAGCGGAGAAATTGAAGCCATTCCCTATTCCCGAGTGGAAATGGGAAAATGTCACCATGGACTTTGTTGTGGGATTGCCAAAGACAGTTAAGGGATTAAACGCTATATGGGTGATAGTTGATCGTCTTACTAAATCAGCGCATTTTCTACCTATCAAGACGACTTTCACCATGATTCAGTACGCCGACTTGTATATTCGAGAGATAGTTCGTCTGCATGGGATTCCTGTATCCATTGTTTTTGACATAGATCCGAGATTCACGTAATATTTCTGGAAAAGCCTACATGCAGCGATGGGGACCAAGTTATTATTCAGTACAGCATTTAATCCTCAAACCGATGGACAGTCAGAAAGAGTTATACAGATTTTGGAAGATCTACTTCGAACATGTGTTATTGATTTCCAAGGCAGTTAGGAACCAAAATTACCTCTAGTGGAGTTCACCTACAATAATATCTATCAATCATCAATCGGGATGGCTCCTTTTGAGGCACTTTATGGAAGTAAATGTAGATCTCCTATACATTGGGACGAAGTAGGGGAAAGAAGAGAAATTGGTCCGGACGTGATGGAAGAGACTACCGAGCTTATAGTCAAAATCCGCAATAGAATGAAGACGACGCAAAGACGACAAAAGAGTTATGCAGACAAACTACGGAGGGACTTAGAGTTTGCAGTGGGAGATCATGTATTTGTGAAAATAGCACCCATGAAGGGTGTTATGAGCTTCGGCAAAAAAGGGAAGCTAAGCCCAAGATTTATTGGTCCGTTTGAGATTTTTGAGAGGATTGGTACACTAGCTTATAGAGTGGCATTGCCACCAGCGCTTGAAGGAGTTCACAATGTATTCCACATTTCAATGTTGTGGAAGTACATGTCGAATCCGTCACATGTGCTTAATTATGAACCTCTTCAATTAACTCTAAATATGACATATGAAAAAGACCCGTTCAGATCTTAGCAAGGCAAGAAAGAAGATTGCGAAACAAAGTCATTCCAATGGTCAAGGTCAAGTGGCTGAATCACTCGGAAGAGGAAGCTACTTGGGAAACCGAGAGGGACTTGAAGAGTCGCTATCCTGATCTATTCGGTAAGTTCTAATTTCGAGGACGAAATTTTATTTAAGGGAGGGAGGAATTGTAAGGTCCAAAATTAGGACGACGTAATCCAACTGCATGCAAATCTAGGAAATATGAAAAATGAGTAATTAACTGATTTTAATTGCTATTTAATTATGTGACATACATGTTTACATGTTAAATATGATTTTATTATCATCATGCATAAAATTGTATTTTTAAGGAATATTCAAGTGACGATCGAGGAACGAGGACCAAGGGCTGAAAAATGTAAAATGTTTTTATTAAATAATTATTTTTAATTATTTAAATTATGGTTGGTGGATATTCATATTTTTGAAAAAATAGGGGTTTTGAGGTGATTTTATACGCCGGAACGTAAATTTTATTGGTGTTGGTTTTTCAACAAAAATGCGAGCTTTTTGGCAACCCGGCTATTTAATTCACAAATTTATTTAATCAAAGCTATGATAATATTTTATTTAAATCCTAAACAAGCACTAATGGGCCTAAACTTGGCCTAATAGGCCTAAGCTTGAGTTAATAACTTTATTTACTATATAATGTACAAATCTCCACCCAAAACCCTATACAAGTCACGGCCACACACGATCACACCTTTCAAAATTCAGAAAACTCTCTCTCAAGACACACAACACACACGGCACTACACACACAATATATTGAAGGGATTGTTGAAGGAATTAAGGAAAAGCTAGCCAAGATTTCACTCCGTTCTTCGTCGCCAACGTTGTTTCGTGCGTATAAAACGCAAAAGCACGCCATACATCTCTTTTTCTCATCCATCATATCATAATATTGTTTTAAATATGGTTTGCATGAAGATCATGAACATATTTTCTGTATTTTCGGATTTATGGCATGCACAAGAGGGGAACTCATGATTCTATGGTTTAAATTCATGTTTTATGTTGAAAGAGGCTGCCATGATGTTAGGTTATGATCAAGAGACGTTGTTTCACGATTTTAAAAGGTCCCAAACTCACACAATTCGCTGCACGCCAAGTTATGCACATAATTCGTTTTTTTTCTGTCATGAGTCCTGGGGGGGTTTCGGCTTTCATGTTCTAAGCAGAGGGCTGGTTTGGGCTTGGGTTCAGGGCTGGCCTAGGGTCTGGTTGTGTCAAGGGGAGAGTCCTAGCCAAGCTAGGACTCGGATTAGAAGGGCTGGGCGGAGTCCTTGCAATCAAGGACTCCTACCCGAGAAGCTGCACAGATTGGTGCAGGCTTCGCACGGATTGCAGGGGTGGAAGGGCTCGGTCCAGGGCTCAGGAGCTGGGCTAGGATGAGTCCTTAGGGTCCTAGGTAGGTGTTCTAGAGGGTGGTTCAGGGTCTGGAGCGCCGGCTAGGTTCACAAGTCCACACACGTAGAGTCCATGCAAACCAAACTCTCAGCCAACATAGGGTTCATTAGGGGGTTCACGTTTTTGGGTTTTCGGAAGGGTCCTTGGTGAACTTAGGGTCCAGCAGGGTACTTTAGGATGTGGGTAAAGTCTTGGATCAACGTGGCTCGGGAGTAACTCGTGAAAATCGAAAGTTGGCTCGGGGTCGAAGTTTAGGTGTCAATTTAGAGTTTTAACTAATGAAAAAATTGAGAAACGGCTAACGGGGGTCAAGTCGTGGTTCGTAAGGGCTAAAATAATATAAAAGACTAAATTTTGAATTTAGGAATTTTATATTAAAGTTTGGGATTTTTCGGGATTAAAACACCGTCAAAACAATTAATTAAAGATAAATGAAAAAGTCTAATATTTAAGCTAAATAAAATTATGGAAAAATTATTTTAGGCTTAAATAATTATTTGGAACATGTTAGAGTCAAGAACTCAAAGAAAAAGTCAAAAACGTAAAATGTCAAGTCCAGGGGTAAAACGATCTTAAAACACCAAAAATTAGTAAACGTCATGGCAGTGCTCTAAATGCTGTTTTTATGATATTTTGATTATTTTTAAACGTTTATGAAATGTTCATGATTAAATTATGATTTTAAATGTCTATGGGATTTTTATGAATTAAAGAATACATTTAAAAGACATGTTGCATGCTTGGTTTCAAAAACAAAAAAAAATGTTATGTTATGCATGATTTTATAAAGTGATGAGAATGTAAACGTTGAAGGAAGTGAAGTAATTGTGACTAATTCGATAATGTTGGAGGTGTCATGAGGGTGACGGTCCCAGTGAGAGCCCGACGATCGTAGCATCATTTCGAATATGTGGTAACGGTAAGAATGGGGATATCGTGAGCGGAAAAGGCCCCAGAGGGAGCCCATTTATGGGAAAAGGCCCCAGAGGGAACCTTGACGATCGTATTTCTATTCGAAAGAGGATAGGACAGGGCCCAATTGACCGGTGAGAGTGTTGCTGGTGTCCCCCGCCGCCCAGTACTGTGGTTTCATGTAGATGGATCCATCGATTTTTCTTGTTCAAGTCATGTTGAGGAAAGTCACAATTAACGATCTGAATTCAACAAAGGAAAAAGAAAAGGAAAAAAAAAGGAAAAATGTTTATAATCATGATAAAAGGTTTTATGATATGTTTTGAGGGAAAGGAAAAAGGCTAAGGTTTAAGTTATGCATCATGAAAACGTTTATGAAAATGTCCATGTTAAAGTTTATGCATCTTAATGAAAAAAGATATTTTAAGCACAAGTATTTTTCACTGTTGCATGTAAATTTATACGTATTATTTGTAATATAGATTATGGTGTGTTGAATCTTTAGACTCACTAAATGTGATGGATGCAGGTGAGGTTGAGGGAGGTCTTGATGGGTGATTGGATGGACTGATGGCGCACACAACCCGAGGACCAGCGCTTCTACTTATTCCCGCACTTACGATTTATGAATCATGATTTATGATTAAAGATTTTAAGACTATTTATTTATGCTTTTGAGAGATTTTTGAGAGGTTTAATATGTGCTATACTTTTCAAACTTAGTGCTTTTTAGGTTTGGTAAAACAACTGACGATTTCATTTTATGACTATTGCACTTGATTTTCAAAATGCTAGATGGATTACGTTTAATTTTAAAAAGGTAAAATATTTTATACAAATATTTTCATATGGGAAAGGTACATGGCCGGAAAAATCGAGTGTTTTTTTTAAAAAAATTTCCTATTACTTCTTAAGCAATAAAAAGGGCTGACGTTTCAAAAATCATCAATATAAGTTTCAAATATCTTTTGAAACTTCGAAAATTAATATTAAATCAAAATCATAAAATAATTTAATTCCGACTTCAAAACTTAGTTTTTTGTCGGCTATTCTACCACATATATAATCAGAATTAATAACAACTAACAAACAATTCTTCAATCTCAATCTAATGATTAAAATTCCTAATTATAATAAATTGAGAATAATTCAAAATAACATCACTATAATCATTTCTTCTTCGTTAAAATCATACACTATTCAACAATCTTCAATTTCTGTATGATTTAACAATTTATTGAATTTATTCCAAAAATCGACGAATTTCAAACTTCACCAAAAATATAAAATTTATACCTCAAATCGAAGATTTCGTGTCAATGATTCCAGAACTGAAGTCGGTTCGTCGATTGGATAAACCGATAAGTCGCAAGATCGAAAAGAAAATTCGAAAACCCTCTTCTCCCTTTTCTCTCACCTCTCTCGTTTTTCTCTGTTGAAAATGAAAGAATGAAATTCTTTCACGTAAGTTTAAGTTTAAGTTTAACTTTTTTTTATTTTTTTATTTTAATATTATATTATATTATTAAAATATAATATATACTATTTAACATCGGTATATCCTTTTGGATCAGTCAAACGATCAAATTTTCTAAAACTCAAAACAAGAAAGTTTTAGCACTATGTATTAGCTTTCCAATGAACTTGGTCTCATTTCATGTGGACTAATACTCAGACAATTATGCTAAAAGCAATAACTAATTACTATTTTGTCCTTCTAATTAATTCATTATTTTTCAACTTATTTACAAAAATACCATCAAAATAAATTGAATAATTTTCAACTTATTTACAAAAATGCAATCAAAACTATTTTAAAAGTTATTGAACTATTGTTTATTCTCGGGGTCTTACATTTCTCCCCCACTTAAAAGATTTCGTCGTCGAAATCTCAAACATCTTTATATACATAACATTGGCAAACATATACTATGTCACCAGTTATAGTACATATCAAAACTAAAATCAGTAAATTGATTACTATACATTGAATACAATGAAACAGGTGGAATAGAATCAAACAAGTGCGGATATGATTTTCGCATCTTGTTTTCCAATTTCCATGTTGACTCCTCCACACCATGTCGTGTCCATTGCACTCGAACTAGCGGAATCGATTTATTACGCAATACTTTCTCTTTCCGATCCATAATGCAAACAGGTTGTTCAACATAAGAAAGAGAATGATTAAGTTCAACATCATCAAATGCAAGTACATGTGATGGATCTGATTCATACTTTCTCAACATAGAAACATGAAATACATAATGAATGACAGATAAAGCTGGTGGCAATGCCAATCAATACGCAAGATCCCCAACTCGATCAAGGATCTCATATGGACCAACATATCGAGCAGATATTTTCTCTCGCATGCCAAATCGAACAGTGTCTCTAAAGGGAGATATTTTCAAAAACACTTTATCACCTTTTTGGAATTCTAAGGGCCGTCTTCGTTTGTTCGCATAATTAGTTTGACTATCCTAAGCAGCTTTCATTCGCTGTCGAATCAACTGAACATTATCATTCATTTCCTGTATCATTTCAGGTCCAGTCATTTGTCTTTCAACAATTTCATCCCAGAATAACAGTGACCTACATTGTCTCCCCTATAAAGATTCAAACGATGCCATATCAATACTCGTTTGAAAGCTATTATTATAAGAAAATTCCACCAAGGGTAAGGCATCTTGCCATCCCATTCTGAAATACATCACAATCGCACGTAACATATCTTCTAATGTTTGAATTGTACGCTCAGTCTGGCCATCAGTTTGAGGATGATAAGTAGTACTCATCGCCAAACGTGTACCCATCGCTTCTTGAATACTACCCCAGAATTTAGACGCAAATCTGGGATCACGATCTGATACAATCGAGACTGGCACACCGTGCAGTCTCACAATATTCTCTATGTATAAACGGGTCATTCTCTTATAAGGATAAGTCCGCTCATACTAAATAAAGTATGCAGATTTCGAAAGCCGATCAATAATAACCCAAATAGCATCACAGCTCTTGGGCGAATGAGGTAAATGAGTCACAAAGTCCATAGCAATATGGTCCCAATTCCATTCTGGGATTTCAAGACTATGGAGTAATCCTCCAGATTTCATTCTCTCGGCTTTCACTTGCTGGAATACAAGACGTTTCAAAATAAATTCAGCAATGTCTTTCTTCATACGTCTCTACCAGAATTGAGGTCTCAATGTGAAACGTCTCAGATTCGACGACTGTCTTCACTGTACCAATACGAGTCTTTTCAGCGTGCTTATGTCCTCACTCACACGCACCCTAGGAAACTTCTCAGGAGATCACCCATCCCAAAATTGCTCCAAGTCAAGCACGCTTAACTTTGGAGTTTTTATGTGATGAACGACTGAAAAGAAAATGCATCTTATTGGTATGAATAGTACATATCAAATCTTTTAAGCTCTCTTCAACTGTATAGTCCATTACATTGAACAGTTTCGGAATCTCGCTCCTTCCGGTATAAGATCGGTTCATTCATGTTCCCTCCGCCTAGAAGCCCGCCAGGAGCCGCTCATTGTCCGTGCAACCTCATGGCACCGGTGATCACCCCCCGCCCTCTTCAGCCCCGGGCCTCACACAATGTCAAATACATCTTTCGGCCTCCAAGGTGAATACTGTATTTGTTACAATGTGTTTCACAAAGAAAGGTATATTTCAAATCAGAATTATTAGGAACTACCAGCCGACCATTAAGTCGTAAAGAACCATAAGAAGAAATCTGAAATCCGGACTGATGTCCTGCAAATACAAGTTATTTAGACTTCTGAATCTGAGCATCGCTTCGTTGGGCCTTTCGTATTTTAGATATCAAGTTCGGCTCAATTTGCAATGATGAGACAGTGACAGAATTCCAATTTGAGTGAAAAGTCCAACTAGAAGTACATATATCCTCGTGTACTTTGGCGACATTGACAGAAGCTAAAACCGACTCATGAACCTTACGACTAATGGCATCCGCAGTAATATTCACTGATCCAGCGTGATATTGAACCTCACAATCAAAATCTTTCAGGAGATCTATCTACATACGTTGCCTCATATTCAAATCAGATTGAGAAAAGAGATACTTCAAACTCTTATGGTCTGAATAGATAACAAACTTTTCTCCACACAAGTAATGTCTCCAATTCTTCAAAGCAAACACAATGACAGCCAATTCCAGATCATGAATAGGGTAACGAGTTTCATGAGATGTCAATTGACGAGACGCATAAGCAACCACTTTGCTATGTTGCATCAGAACACAACCCAAACTTTTACCAGACGCATCTGTACACACTAAAAATCCTCTGGTACCTGAGCGAATAGTAAGCACAGGTGCTGTGGTTAATCTCGTCTTCAATTTAAGAAAACTAGCTTCACATTTATCTGATCAAATGAATCGCTGATTCTTCTTTGTCAGTTGAGTAATAGGTTTAGCTATTTTCGAAAATCCTTCAATAAAACGACGATAATAACCAGCTAAACCCATGAAGCTACGGATTTTATGAACATTTGTAGGTCTCGGCCAATTCAATACAGCTTCAACCTTAGCAGGATCAACAGATATGCCATGTCTCGAAATGACATGGCCCAAAAATACTACTCTGTCCATCCAGAATTCGCATTTGGATAATTTAGCATATAAATGGCCATTACAAAGAGTTTGAAGTACCAGTCTCAGTTGTTCAGCATGCTTCTTTTTCGATTTCGAATAGACAAGAATATCATCGATAAAGACGATAATGAATTGGTCAAGATAATCTCGAAAGACACGATTCATTAGATCCATAAATACAGCAGGAGCATTCGTGAGGCCGAAAGGCGTAACCAAAAAATCATAATGGCCATACATGGCACGAAAAACAGTTTTAGGCACATCTTCTTCTCGAACTCGTACTTGATGATAACCAGAACGAAGATCAATCTTAGAGTAAACAGAAGTACCCTGAAGCTGATAAAATAAGTTATCAATACGAGGAAGTGGATACTTGTTTTTCACAGTAGCCCGATTCAATTGCCAATAATAGATACACACTCGCATCGTACCGTCTTTCTTTCGAACAAATAAAACCAGAGCTCTCCAAGGTGATACAATCGGTCGAATATATCCCTTATCGAGAAGATCATGTAATTGTTCTTTCAATTCTAAAGGTGCCATGCGATAAAGAGCTTTAGAAATAGGCGCAGTCCCGGCATAATATCAATACTAAATTCAATTTCTCGACGAGGAGGAAAATCAGAAATCTCATCGGGAAATACATCCGGGAAATCTTTCGCAACAGGAATATCAGATAAAGATGGCTCTTTTTTCGAGACATCAACAACGTAGATGAGATAACCCTCATCTCCGCTAGTTAAAAGTCGATACATTTCCAAAGAGGATACCAAAGGAATTTTAGCTTAGGAATCTTTGCCATCAAAATTCAATTTGGGTCTATCAACAGGTCGAAATCGAACCACTCCATGAAAACAATCGACAGTAGCTCGATTTGTCGTCAAGATATCCATGCCGACAATACAATCAAAGTCGTGCAATTGGAGGACAATCAAATTCAGAAACATCACATTATCCTCGTATATCAATACACAGTTATGCACAACTTGCTCAGACAGAATAAAATTTCCTGCTGGCGTGGTTATCAACAAAGTGTCATACAATGGGGTACACATAATATCATGGGATGCAACAAATGCATGAGATATGAATGAGTGGGATGCTCCTGTATCAAATAAAACACATGCAGGATAATCGCAAAGCATGCAAATACCTGCAATCACACCACCAGGAGTTTCCTTAGCTTGATCCTCTGTCATAGCATACACTCTCACTTGAGGAGGGACTTGAGCAGTCTGACCACCCGGTCCTTGATATCGTGGAACATTCAACCGCTGGAAAGAGGGAACATGAACAGCAAGTCTCATCATACTTGTAAAGGCCCGTATTTCGTATTCATATTTTAGCGGAATTATTAAAAATTTTCTAAATAAATAATTTTCTTGCTTCAATTATAAAATAAACATGTAAATAATTTGACCTTAAAATAACAGCGGAAGTAAATATTGTTTTAACACAACAACTTAAAAATAATCCAACATATTAAAACTGAGTTTGAAAGTAACAAGGTGAATAAACATAAACATGAGGTCCTCGGATTTACTACTGCTGCCCCAAGATAACTCACTGGTCTCCGTCCGTAGTCTCGACCTCATCAATACCTAAAACAATCAAGTCTAGTGATTCTAAAGACTCAACATGTATATATCGTGAATAACAAATAAATATATCATAAAATCATATGCAACGTAAAAATATGGTATCGTAAAGCATACAGTGAAAGTCGTATCATGAATAATTATAACTACGTGCATATATGAAAATCATACGTAAAAGCTTTGCGCATTAGAGCTCTGTCATATCATATCATAATTTTCTGATAGAGATAATGTTTCTAAGCAAGTGGCCCATAACATAACGTGAGCGCCTGATCAGACTAAACCACAGTATACTGGGCGGTAGAGATCACCACAGCCCTTGGACTGGATATCCGTACCCATACATAATCGTAAACCTATCGTAAGTCACCGGGTGGAGAGGTCCTCGGTTGCGCATACCGACTTCCAAACCCATAACATAAGTTGGCCACAAGACATATCGCATATATCTCAAAAATAAACATTTTATATTTTTATGCACGTAATATAATTATAACCTTATTTTTACCAAATGAGTTGGATAGCTCCCAGGCTTACTGCAACCTAATTCTAAGCATGACTTCGTACCAACCCGAACCAACATTAAACCGACGTTTAACCATGATTAAAAATACTCCTAACATACTGAAAAATATTCATGATGATAGCTGTACACGAAAATTGGTGAATGGAATCCAAAAGCATAACACTCTTTCGAGAGTCATTTTGGCACATTGCACCGTAAATTCTCGTACGACCTCTAAACTCAACCGAATCACAAACGGCCAAAACATGACTTTTCTAACTCATTAAGGTATTGTCCAGTCCATGGCCATAGGCTAAAAGCCAACCAAGAACTCAAACAAGCACCAAAACCAAAACTGAAAGTTGCTGTCAAAATACTGCAGTAGCAGCTTGTGTGTTTGTGGTGTAAACTCTGAAATTTAATGACCATTGGCTTGAACCACTGACCCAAGACTCTTACCAACATCCTAAGGCATGGATTGGACCATGGCTAAGGGCTAAAAGTCAACCACAACCCAAGCAACCACCTAGGACAACCACAGCATACCAGCCGAGAGCACCACTTGTTGTGTAGTGTGTTGTATTGAAATATTTTACTGTCTTGTCTCGTTCCAAGGGCCATTTGATTAACCTTGGCTCGATATAGACATGATGAAGTGTTGTATGAACCATGGCTATGGGCTGGAAGCCAACCATAATCCAAACAACACCCAATCACCGAAAGTGTACACTCACAGAAAATGAAGAAAACCGAAATGCACTTGTGTTGTTTTGGTGAAATTTTGATGGATCAGTGAACAAATCCTTGAAGGGATGATTTTGTCACGCCCTTGAAATGTTAAGGTAGGGTTCCAACCATGGCTACCATTCCTAGGACATCCAAGATTCAAACACACACCTTAAACACTCAATGACAAAAATTGTTACTCAATCCTGCAGCTAATGGAAAAATAGTTGCTGTCCTGCTCTTGTTTGAAATGTATGGACTTAAACCAATGAACCAACAACATACTAACACACTCTAATTCATGCCTAAATACAGCCTTGAGTGCCTGGAATCGAGCAACTCCCTGTAAGCAACAAAACAAACCAACCCTAAAGCACATAGCATAGGGCCGATAAGCTTGTACAGATTTTTGAACCCTTGCTGTCAAATTTTCGTTTTGCCACATAAATCCTGAGCATGCAATGTTTTAAAATATCTATAGGACTTTATTGAAGAGAAAAGAAACCATATATACATGCCTGGAATTTGTTTTGACCAAAAACAAATCAATACGACGAATACGAGCGGCGGAATCGGAGTTGGTTTTCTCCTCTTATTTCTGCTGCTGAGTCTCGGTTCTAAGCTGCTGTTTTTCTGCTGTTTTTCGAAGGGGAGAGTATGGGTTTGCTAGACAATGAAGATGAGTGTTATAGGAGGTGTTAAAGGTGTAATAATATGCATTAAGGTGGGAGGTTACAAGTGAAGGAGTGGAATGGATTTGAATTGTTTCCTTAATCTCCTTGCTGCCGATTCTTTTTCTCACTTTTGTTGTATGTTCTCTTTTATTTGCTAGCACATTGAATTGAGGAAGAATTAAGGTGTATTATTGTGTTTGAATTTTATTACTAATTAAAGAATTAAAATGAGGGAATGAATTCACCTTGATGTCCATTTAGAAGTGCCTTAATTGGGGAATTACTAACCATTTGAATTTGTCTAGTATTTGACCGAAAGTTGTCACTAATTCTTGCATGGTATAGTAGTGTTTTAATTCTTGTATTTTAATTACTTAAAGTTTAACACACTCATTATATATTTTAGTAAATTAACAATTTAGAATAGAACGTCGCATGGGATTGCATGGTTTCAAATTTAAGTATTTGAATACTATGTTTAATTTCTTGAATATATTATACCTAAATTAATTTATCCCCATTTATTTACATATTTTAATTTAAGCTTTAATTAAATATTGAACCTAAAAGAACTTATTATTTAATAATTTAGCTCCAATTAATTTAATAAATCCTAAAACATTCTTTTTCTTTAAAATTAAATTATTATTTTACTTAAATCAAATTTAGGAATATTTTTCTTATTATTAATCTTATTATTAATCTTATCTCAAATCTCCAAACTCTGGTCCGGCCTCGCGTATTTATCCTGACAAGGTAAAACTAAACATCTACCTTTAAAATAAATAATCATGACTTAAAATTATTAAAATGAATTAACACTCCATATAAAAATATCATTTTTAATTTAAATAGTAGCGATTATGCATGGCTTATACGTAACTTGATTTTCGGGTTCTACAATACTGGGGCCACCTCTAAATCCTGGCTGGGGTTGAGACGAAGTCGTACCCCTATTCGGACATACACGAGAGAAATGACCTTCCTGTCCACACTGATAACAAGTACCAAACATACCTCGACACTACTCGATAGTATGTTTGCCTCCACAATGGCTACAATAAGGAGCGATCACAGGACTCCCTCTCTGGGATCCACTTGAACTCGAAGAAGATGAAGAAACAGAACAAGTATTCTTAAACTTCTTCCCTCTTGGACGCAAAGTAGGCTGTTGAGCTGTAACTGGAGGTGTAGGAGTGTACTCAGGACCTCCTCACCATAATCCAGCTTCCGCCGCCTTTGCTCGTTCAACTGCCTCTGCGTAGCTGGTAAGCAAACAAGAAATGACAAAAGTATAAATAGCAGGATGCAATCCATTCACAAATCTGTTATATTTCGCTTTTGCATTCGAAGCTACGTGAGGTGCATATTTCAACAAAGTAGAAAACTTCGAATCATATTCTGCAACAGTCATCGTTCCCTGCTGCAGACTGTTGAATTCATTCTCTTGAGCAGTATGATAAGAAGGAGAAGAATACTGCTCTAGAAATTGGGCCTTGAAGATATCCTATGTGACTTCAATATCGGTCTCTTTCAGTCCAATCTCAGCGGATTCCCACCAAGATTTTGCTCGGTCTTTCAATTGATAAAGAGCAAGTTTCATTTTCCGAGGATTAGAATATTCAACAATATTAAACAAGTGCTCGATCTCCTTCAACTAGGCCTCTGCTCTTTCTGCACTCTCGGTACCAAAGAACCTCGGTGGTTTCAAATCAAGAAATCGAGCCATCACCAGATCCATGGACATTTCTTCGAATTGTCTAACCATCCTCTCAATACTACTACTCGCAGTTTCATTTGTGGGATCCATTTACAAATCGTAAGATGAATATCACAAATCAATATCAATTTCACATCATTATCATCTCATATCATCAATCTCATCAATAAATTACTCAAACTAAATCAAATAGAAACAAGTAATACAAATAATGAACACATATACGCACAATTCATTTGTGCCTATTACGTGTACACAAGACTCAATCGAGCATTCCCAACTATGCTATGATACCATGTTGTGTGGGGCCTTTAACTCCTAATCGTGATTACAATGTAATTTGATTAGGGTTAATTAATTACAGCGAAAAACGGGTTTAAAATTTCTTTACAATGAGCCCAAAATAAGTTATTTGAATACTAAAAATAATATTTCATCTCACATCATAAAATCTGCCCACATATAATCAAAACAACTCATAAAACAAAAAATCATATCCTCGGGACATGCCCCTGTATATATATAAAGACATAAACATATATACTGGGATAGACCCTAAACCTCAACTCAAACTGTGACTCCCTCCAGAAGCACCATCTCCGGTCTCCTGATATCCTGGAGTACCTGTCATTGTCAACATACAAAGACAACAATAGCCCCCTTTGGAGTGAGCTAAGCTCAGTCTAAAGCAACTACAATATATACCACATATATCTAAACAATGATATATGATATGCAATGCATGTATGTCGTGGAGGTATCAGGTCAAATGCCCATCCAATGAGCATATATCAAAATCAATCGAATCGCTATCAAATCAATGCTCGAGCGGGCACACCGGCCTCAATCAGGGTTACTCGTATGATAGCGTCGACAAAGCGCCATCAAATCCTCAATCTCAATAAATCATCGGGGCCAAAAATGACTATGCTTTAAGGGTCATATAATACCAAACATAGCATCGTGTTCACAAACCCCATAACCAAATCCAATCATAATAGGTATCCAAAGATCATAGCTCAACGTGTATGTCATGTATGCCACAGCAACTCAACAAATAAGGCATATAGACATGTATTCTGAATCAAATCAATCAAACATATATCATATGATACAGATATCTTTCGAATGTTACTCGGTCGCAACATACCTCAATTCTTCGTTCTAGTCGATGTAGTTTGAAGATATCCGTATAATAATCTATCTACATCAATAACATATTCATTTCAATTAAAAACATAATTCAAAATCATCAATATAAGTTTCAAATATCTTTTGAAACTTCGAAAATTCATATTAAATCAAAATCATAACATAATTCAATTCCGACTTCAAAACTTAGTTTCTTGTCGGCTATTCTATCACATATATAATCATAATTAATAACAAGTGACAAACAATTCTTCAATCTCAATCCAATGATTAAAATTCTCTAATTATAATAAATTGAGAATAATTCAAAATAACATCACTATAATAATCTCTTCTTCTTTAAAATCATACACTATTCAACAATCTTCAATTTCTGTATGATTTAACAATTTATTGGATTTATTCCAAAAATCGACGAATTTCAAACATCACCAAAAATATAAAATTTATACCTCAAATCGAAGATCTCGTGTCAACGATCCCAGAACAAAAGTCGGTTCGTCGATTGGATAAACCGATAAGTCGCAAGATTGAAAAGAAAATTCGAAAACCCTCTTCTCCCTTTTCTCTCACCTCTCTCGTTCCTTTCTATTGAAAATGAAAAAATGAAATTCTTTCTCGTAAGTTTAAGTTTATCTTTTTTTTTTAATTTTAAATCTGAGGCTTGGAATACAAATTGAATCTGATACGTGGCATTGTTTTACCAAATGTTTCCTTAGTGGCTTTCCAAAGACTATTATTACAGTCTGGTATCTCATAAATTCGAGATAAAAAAGTATTTTTATACCATTTAAAATCAATAAGTGTTTTACATTTTAGATTGCTTAATAAAATACGAATTTGTTCACTATTATCAGTGAATTGACCAGTAAAATGTTCAATCATTGTCATTATTAATGAATAAACTACATTTTCTAATTCAATATTATCTTCAACTTTTATTGAATTAAAAATATCATCTTTCTGGGATATTTAAATAATTATCCCACCAACCTTTAAGTTGACCAGTAAATCCTGCTATAATAATTCTAGCAATATTTTTATCAGTATTACCTGAAGTTTTACACACAGTACTATACATAAGCATTCTGTGAGCGGTATTATAAATTTGTTTATCACTAACTCCATCAATATTCCATTTATAAATACTTTTCCATTATAACTATTAGAGAAAATATATTCTTGTTCTTCAACAAAAACATTCATGGGAGTAGGTCTATAATATTTAGTTTGGGTAGGTTTATCTGCCCATTTTATTTTATTAATTTCTTCATCAGAAAAATTATTATGATTAACAATCTCTTCATTAAGAGTATTTAAATTAAAATTTTTAAATTTTTCTTCTAATAATTTTTCTAAATCAGAAACAGAAGATTTAAATTTAAAATCTTTAATATCTGGAGGGAATTTTATAGAAGAACTAGCAATAGAAACAATATTAGTTTCTGGTTCTTGTATATGAACATTTAGTTTAATTTTATTAATAGCTAAAATAATTTTATCAATACGATCTTTAAGAGAAACTGTTTCTTCACCTATTATCGTAAGATATAAATTTGTATAATTTTGTTTTTAATTATTTGATTAATATGTTTAACAGTTATTTGTAACATATCATTTTCAATAATTTTGAAAAGGCAGTAAAATTCAAAACTTTATTATTCTTTTCTATAATAAAAGATTGTTGAGGAGGATAAACAGATCTTTGAATCTGTCCAGAAAGAAATTTATAATTTCTTTCAAGAATAAAAATATAATCTATAATGAATGTTTTAAAAAACCAAGGAACAAAATGAATTAATATATTTTGATTTTCACAGTATTTATAAAATTCTGTGACAATATATTCAAATTCTTTTTCAGAGAAACTTTTAAAATACCAATCTCTGAAAGATTTCCATTTGGGTAAATAAAATTCTGCATTGATCTTTGCTCTAGCAAAAGATCCTTTAGTAAAATCAATTTTTGATTTACTATCCATTAAATTGTAAAATTCATTTCTGAAACAGTATCAGTTTCTTTAACTTTTTGAAAATTACATTGATGCACAATATTATTTTGATTAATAATTAAATCTTCTGCTGAAGATTCTACTTCTTCTCTTATTTGAGAAGTTGTAGCTCTAGAAGTTTGTGGAATATCCACCATATATGTGAGGCCCATTTACTCTAACGACTAATAATGATCAAATAATAATGGTTTGATTTAAAATTGCAGCGGAAAAAAGGTTTAAAATACTTTAAAACGGACCTCAGGGCCCAGAAAAATTTCGGCATGACCTTCCTGTAAGTAGGACATCCCGAAAGCTCAAGCAGCATTTTATATCAAAATATACTCCAACTAGAGTCATTAAAACAAAATCAAAGTCAACAACCTATAGCCGCACTGGCCAGGACTAAACAGAATTTAAAACTTACCAAATACTCGTCAGATCATACAAACCACATAATAGACTTAGAACATCACAAAACAACCAAATACTACTACAGATACACGGGGCATCTCCCCGGAAAATAAAGTACATTGCAAGACTGAAATAAACTCAAGACATACATATAGACTAACTGGGAGACTCCACTGAACAGAACCAAGCTATCCAACCTCAATCCCAAGCTCCACTGGCGGAACCTCGGCCTGATGCTGCAAAACGACTCGGGAGATCTACCATGGTGCCCAAATGCAACCACAGCAGCCCCCCAGTACAAAACTAAGGTTAGGATTCTGGTATGAAACAGTTCAACAATAACAACAATAACATAAATCATGCATAATCATATAATGAAATGTAATATGCAATGCATGAAAGGCTCAACAAATAATCTGGATCATAGGAGCCAACAAACGGTACGATAACAACTGGAATAATGCTCGAGCAACAACACAGGGGAACTACATCGTCATGCAGCTAAACCGCCCGGCCAAGTATGCGAGGTATGCCAAGCTGTGCTGAATAACACCCCTGACTCGGCCTCCATACAACTGATACGCTATAACAGGATGGCACAACAGAACAAACTAGATGACACAATCCCAACACTCACCTCAAAAGGCTACACTAACCACGGGATTGTTCAATCACATCTACGGTTTCATGTGTATAGGCCTATCAGCCACACAATGATCACGAGATAAACAATAGTTCCAGATAACAACGGATTTCAACAATGTGCTAACAAGAACGATAGGGCTCAACATGAATGTCATACTAGTATGCCCTATGCTAAATGCCAATAATATGTCATAATAATAAACATAGATCACAACGAAGGCATTTAACAATTTACAAAAGCCAACAAGTCATACACCCGATCAATGTAACACAGAATGGCAATTAAACATAATTCATGTTTTACCGTCGTATGTTACCGAGCTGTAACATACCTATACCAACTTGACAATACAATATCAACTTCACTTCAAGAACCTCAGCCTAAACAAAACAACACTAAGCCAATCATGAAAACTACATTCCACACCAATGTCCGATTTCGCACAAAAGAGCATAAAATTTGTATCTCACTCAATATTAACTCAAATCAATATCTGCCAATTGGAAATTAAATATAACTCAATTATCTAAGTTTCTTCAGTTGAAACCATCTTCAGAATCTCAATAGATTATTCTCAAAAATTTCAAGAACACACTGCTACTCAACAGATTTTCGGACAAAATCTCGTACTGAGCAGTTTGGGAAAAATGAGCATAACTATCTCAATTCTTAATGTAATTTAACGAAGCTTATATCATTACAAAGACAACACATAGCTCTACAACTTTCTTTTGAATCACAAGTCCAGAATCCAAGCGCATAATTGACAAATATTCGAATTACAGTAGGTGTTTTGCACAACACAGTTTCAGAATTCGATTTGACACATTTTGGTAGAAAAATCATATCAATTTCGTTTCTAATCCAAATTTGATGATTCTAGTGGCTAAAGAAAGCTAACAAACAGAGCTACAAGTTCTTTTTAGGTCATTGCTCCAAATTCAAAATACAAAAATCGCAGCAACCCAAAAACTCTCACCCAAAAACGGGAAGAATTCGTGCAGAATAGAGCACCTGAACAACAGCTTTGATCTACCTGAATCCTTGCTCAAACTTCGCGATTTCTAACTTAAATCGAAGCTTAGGATGTTAGGAAGACACCTCTTCAAACCGATTGAGATTTGGACGCCAGACGGAGGAGATATTACAATTTTCCCGCAGCCGCTACACAAGTGACGGGAATGGAGTTGGGAAAGCTTCTTTCTTCTTTTCTTTCCTTCCCTTATTTGGTAAGTTGAGTGTATGTATATGTATTTTTATATATTGTGTATTTGATTACTAAAATAGTAACTCAAGCCCATCTATCCCGGTCTGTATTTATTTTGCTCTCGTGTGTTATTTAAACTCTATATGTATTTTACATCGTTAAATTCTCCGATATTCTAAAATACATATTTTTAACACACTTCTTGAATTTATTTGACATAATTAATTATTTTAATTTACAACTCAATAATTATTTTAATTATGCCAAAATTATCGAATAATTAATTACAGGACCTTACACTTCTCTACCCCTTAAAACAAATTTCGTCCTCGAAATTTCGGTTCATACACATACATCTTACACAAATACGAAACCAACAATACATTACTAAGAATCAAACAGATATGGATAAGATGCTCTCATCTTCTCTTCTGTTTCCCACGTTGATTCTTCTACACTATGCCTCGACCACTGAACACGTACAAGTGGTATAACTTTGTTGCGTAAAACTTTATCTTTACGATCCAAGATACAAACAGGATACTCAGTAAACGATAGAGATAGATCAAGTTCAACCTCATTAGGCTGAATCACATGAGATGGATCGGCTCATACTTACGCAACATAGAAACATGGAAAACATCGTGGATGGCAGACAAGGACTGGGACAAATTCAAACGATAAGCGCAAGTCCCAATACGCTCAACAATCTCATAGGGGCCAACGAAACGAGGTGACAACTTACCTCTCATGCCAAAACGGACAACACCTCTAAACGGAGAGATTCTCATACACAAAATCTCCAACTTGAAATTCTAGAGGTTGACCACATCTGTTAGCATAACTAGCTTGACGATCTTGGGCAACTTTCATTCTCTGACGAATCAACTGGACTTTATCATGCATTTCCTGAACAATCTCAGGTCCAGTCAACTGCTTCTCACCAAATTCATCCCAACAAAGAGGTGATCGACATCGTCTGCCGTACAAAGCTTCAAAAGGAGCCATACCAATAGTCACCTGGAAACTGTTATTATATGAAAATTCTACTAGTGTTAAAGCTTCTTGCCAACTGTCTTTCAAATCCATGACTACAGCTCGAAGTAGATCCTCGAGTGTCTGAATCGTACGCTCTGACTGACCATCTGTCTGAGGATGGTACGCAGTACTCATCGCAAGTCGTGTACCCAATTTTTTTTTTAGAAACTAGTCCAAAACTTTGATGTGAATCTAGGGTCACGATCAGAGACTATTGCAACTGGAACTCCATGAAGTCTCACAACATTTTCAATATACAGACGAGCCATCTTCTTGTATGAATACGTCCTTTCATATGGAATAAAGTGTGCCGATTTAGATAACCTATCGACAATCACCCAAATGGCATTAAAATGACGAGAAGTACGTGGGAAATGCGTGAAAAAATCCATAGCCACGTGCTCCCAGTTCCACTGAGGAACCTCAAGGCTATGCATTAATCCTCCCGGTCTCATTGATTTATGCTTTGACTTGCTGACAGATCATACAACGAGACACAAACTCAGCCACATCCTTTTTCATATTCTTCCACCAAAATTGAGGACGTAGAATATGATACATTTTTCCGCCTCGTGGGTGGATACTATATCGAGTACAATGAGCTTCTTTAAGGATGAATGTACGCAATTCAGGAATATCGGGAACAACCAATCTACCATTCAACCGAAGAGAATCATCTGAGTGAATTGAGAAACCAGATTGATGTATTTGAGATACTAACTCATAAGATTTCAGAACTCGATCATCAGTTTTCTGAGCTGACTTTACAATCTGAATCAACTCTGGCTCAACAGAAATCTGAGATACACAAACAGCATTACCTTGGATTTGAAAATCCAACCCAAAAGTGCAAATATCCGCTCGTAATTTAGAAACATGAATCGAGGATAAATTAACATCAACAACTTTACGACTCAAAGCATCGGCAATGACATTCACTTTTCCCGGATAACACTGGATCTCGCAATCATAATCTTTCAAAAGATCCATCCAACGTCTCTGTCTCATATTCAGATCTGACTGAGAGAACAGATACTTCAAGCTTTTGTGATCAGAATAGATTAAAAATTGCTCCCCAAACAAATAATGTCTCCAAATCTTTAGAGCAAAAACGATAGCAGCCAATTCCAAGTCATGAACAGGATACTTAGACTCATGCGGTTTCAACTTACGAGAACCATAGGCCACAACTCTGCCATGCTGCATCAGAACACAACCTAATCCTCTATTTGATGCGTCGGTACAAACAACGAATCCTCCAGAACCTCTTGGAATGGTAAGAACTGGTGCAGAAGTCAATCTCTTCTTCAACTCGACAAAACTTGACACATTCATCAGACCAAAAGAATCTCTGATTTTTCTGAGTCAGTTGAGTAATAGGTCTAGCAATCTTTGAGAAATTTTCAATAAATCTCCGGTAATAACTAGCTAAACCCATGAAACTACGAATCTCTGGCACATTGATCGGTCGTGCCCAGTTCAGAACTGCTTCCACTTTACTTGGATCAACAGAAATACCATGTTGAGATATGACATGGCCCAGAAACACAACTCTATCTAACCAAAACTCACACTTGGATAGCTTTACGTACAACTGCTTCTTTTGAAGAATTCGAAGAGCTATCCTCAAGTGTTTGGCATGCTCTTCCTAGGACTTGGAATAAACAAGAATATCATAGATGAATACAATCACAAAACAATCGAGATATTTACGAAATACTCGATTCATCAAGTACATAACACAGCAGGAGCATTGGTCAAACCAAAAGGCATAACCAAAAATTCAAAGTGTCCGTATCTAGTGCGAAAAGCTGTTTTCGGCACATCCTCTTGTCTAACTCTCACTTGATGGTACCCAGAACAAAGATCAATCTAAGAATACACCGAAGTACCTTGCAACTGATTAAATAAGTCATCAATCCTAGAGAGTGGATATTTATTCTTGACAGTAAACCTATTCAGTTGTCGATAATCAATACACATCCGCATCGTTCCATCTTTCTTCTTGACAAATAGAATCGGTGCACCCCATGGTGAAGAACTCGAATGAATATAACATTTACTCAACAAATCCTGTAATTGTTCTTTCAGTTCTTTCAGCTCAACAGGGGCTAAACGATATGGTGCTCGAGATATGGGTTCAGTTCCTGGCATTAATTCGATACTGAACTCAACTTCTCGTTCTGGTGGAAAGCTAGGAATCTCTTCTGGAAACACATCAGGAAACTCACAGACTACCGGAATATCAGAAATCCGTCGCTCATCTTGCGATAGATCAACAACATAAACCAGAAAACCTTCATGACCAGAATCTAACAATCAATTCATCTCAATCGTAGAAACTAGAGGAATCTTGGCTTGAGAACCACGGCCATAGAAATTCCATTTAGGAGCAAAGCTAGGCCTGAAACGAACTATTCCTCGATAACAGTCAACAGTGGCACGATTTGCAGTCAAAACATCCATACCAACGATACAATCAAGTCATGCATAGGTAGGACTATGAGATTTAGATACAGAACATTTTCACCGTGAAACAAAACCGCATTGAACACCACATTATCAGTGATAATCATTTTGCCCATCGGAGTAGCAACAGATAGATTGAAATTCATACTAGTTGTGTGAAGATCACGCGAAACAACGAATGCATGAGAAACAAAGGAATGAGATGCTCCAATATCAAATAACACTCGCGGTATAAAACCACATAGATTACAGTTACCAGTAATGACAGTACCTAGAGCTGCCTGAGCCTCATCCTTAGTTAAGGCAAATACATGAACAGATGACTGATTCTGTTGACCACCTTGCCATCTGCTCTGATGCGAAGGGCGAATAGGCTGATGGAAAGACTGGGACGCTGCTGGAATTCTATTACTTTGAGCTCCACTACCTGTCTGGGCTGATTTCCCCGTCTTACTAGGACAGACTCTAGCAAAATGACCCGGCCGACCACAATTATTACAAACCCCTTGAACTCCAACACACTGATTACTGAAATGCTTACCCCCACAGTGATCACCATAAGGTCCACTATAACGATATCCCCCACGGTTCCCTGATCTCCCTGAACTCGAAGAACTAGAACCAGGCTTCTTAAATTGCTTCCCACGTGGACGAAGAGATGCAGAATCAGATGAACTGAATTGTTGCCTCCCCGACTGATGATGTTGGGTAGGAACTCGATTGCCACTCCTCTTAAGACTAGCTTCAGCCTTTTTTGCTATTTCCATTGCTTCAAGATAATTTAGTGGCTTACCGGTAGAAACAAAAGGGTGCAGATGATCGTTCAATCCTTCAATGAAACTTTCGACGACAGCAACCTGACTCGCAGCAACATGAGAAGTATATCTCAGCATAGCATAAAAAGAATCTGCATACTCCGCAACTGACATATCGCCTTGTTTCAGGTTATGAAACTTAGAAGCCTTAGAACTGTAGATGGAGGACAATAACTCTCCTTAAACTTCAGCTTGAATATATCCCACGATGGAACAATCCTCTGAGCATCTAAAGTCATCAATGTAGTAGACCACATTTTGGCACGATCTTTCAACTGATGCACAGCTAATCTCAATCGACACTCTGGAGGATACTCAATCAAATCAAACAATTCCTCAATCTCAGAAATCCACAATTCTGCTTTCTCAGCTCCCTCCGAACCACTGAATCGAGGAGGATGCATAGAATGGAAACGCGCAACTAACTCATCCATCCTAAGCTGCTCTAACTGATCAGCAGCTTGCTCCACAAAAGTATCATCAACAACACGGACACGAGGTCTACCACGTCCACGACCTCGACCTCGAGCTAAAGGAATCTTATAAGCAGGAATTTCACCACCTCCCTCCATTCTATACGATAAAACATCAAAACAATTAGAATGGAAGCAAACAAATCATATATTTACATAAACATGCTGTCAAGTAGCATACACAGACGCAACAACAATTTTAGTGCCAAGACTCGAGTGTCCTAGACTCTAGTTCGAGCGTATCCCAGTTTACGCTCTGATACCAAGATGTGAGGCCCATTTACTCTAATGACTAATAAGGATCAAACAATAATGGTTTGATTTAAAACTGCAGCGGAAAAAGGTTTAAAATACTTTAAAACGGACCTCAGGGCCTAGAAAAATTTCGGCATTACCTTCCCGTAAGTAGGACATCCCGAAAACTCAAGCAGCATTTTATTTCAAAATATACTCCAACTAGAGTCATTAAAACAAAATCAAAGTCAACAACCTATAGCCGCACTGGCCAGGACTAAACAGAATTTAAAACTTACCAAATACTCGCCAGATCATACAAACCACATAATCGACTCAGAACATCACAAAACAACCAAATACTACTACAGATACACGGGGCATCTCCCCGGCAAATAAAGTACATTATAAGACTGAAATAAACTCAAGACATACATATAGACTAACTGGGAGACTCCACTGAACAGAACCAAGCAATCCAACCTCAATCCCGAGCTCCACTGGCGGAACCTCGGCCTGATGCTGCAAAACGACTCGGGAGATCTACCATGGTGCCCAAATGCAACCACAGCAGCCCCCCAGTAAACAACTGAGGTTAGGATTCTGGTATGAAACAGTTCAGCAATAACAACAATAACATAAATCATGCATAATCATATAATGAAATGTAATATGCAATGCATGAAAGGCTCAACGAATAATCTGGATCACAGGAGCCAACAAACGGTACGATAACAACTGGAATAATGCTCGAGCAACAACACAGGGGAGCTACATCGTCATGCAGCCAAACCGCCCTGCCAAGTATGCGAGGTATGCCAAGCTGTGCTGAATAACATCCCTGACGCGGCCTCCATACAGCTGATACGCTATAATAGGATGACACAATAGAACAAACTAGATGACACATTCCACACCAATGTCCGATTTGGCACAAAAGAGCATAAAATTCGTATCTCACTCAATATTAACTCAAATCAACATCCGCCAATTGGAAATTAAAGATACTCAATTATCTAAGATTCTCCAGTTGAAACTATCTTCAGAATCTCAATAGATTATTCACAGAATTTTCAAGAACACACTGCTACTCAACAGATTTTCGGACAAAATCTCGTACTGAGCAGTTTCGGCAAAATGAGCATAACTATCTCAATTCTTAATGGAATTTAACGAATCTTATATCATTACGAAGACAACACATAACTCTACAACTTTATTTGGAATCACAAGTCCAGAATCCGAGCGTATAATTGACAAAAATTCGAATTACAGTAGGTGTCCTGCACAGCACAGTTTCATAATTCGATTTGACACATTTTGGTAGAAAAATTATATCAATTCCGTTTCTTATCCAAATTTGATGATTCTAGCGGCTAAAGAAAGTAAAAAACAGAGCTAAAAGTTCTTTTTAGGTCATTTCTAAAAATTCAAACCACAAAAATCGCATCAACCCAAAAACGCTCACCCAAAAACGGGAAGAATTCGTGCAGAACAGAGCACAGGAACAGCAGCTTCGATCTACCCGAATCCTTGCTCAAACTTCGCGATTTCTAACTTAAATTGAAGCTTAGGATTTTAGGAAGACACCCCTTTAGACCGATCGAGATTTGGACGTCGGACAGAGGAGGTATCGCGATTTTCCCGCAGCCGCTACACAAGTGACGGGAATGGAGTTGGGAAAGCTTCTTTCTTCTTTTATTTCCTTCCCTTATTTGGTAAGTTGAGTGTATGTATATGTATTTTTATGTATTGTGTATTTGATTACTAAAATAGTAACTCAAGCCCATCTATCCCGGTCTGTATTCATTTTGCTTTCGTGTGTTATTTAAACTCTATATGTATTTTATATCGTTAAATTCTCCGATATTCTAAAATACATATTTTTAACACACTTCTTAAATTTATTTGACATAATTAATTATTTTAATTTACAACTCAATAATTATTCTAATTATGCCAAAATTACCGGATAATTAATTACAGGGCCTTACAATATAATCTAGAGGTGAAATAAAAGAATGACTAGATCTTGATCTAGCATAAACAGAAGAGGGTAATAATCTTCTTTGTTCATTATTAAACTGTATTTGAACAGATCCTTCATTAGTTTGAATAACTTGTTGTAAATCCTTATTTATTACAGGATTTCTAGGAACAGCTTGTTCAATTATCCAGTTTTCTGGAAATTCAATTTCTTCCCATTTTATAGATCTACAGGTTGTAATATTAGATCTGTTAAAATTAGTTTCTATTAGAATAGTTTCATTTAATTTCTAATCAATTCTTTTACACATATGATTCAGTGTAAACAATGGTTTATATTAAATACGATAACAGATACATATTATTTCTGTACCAGGAGTATAATTATAACCATGAGTTTTAACATTTAATGTTAAAGAGTCTAGTATATTAATATCAGATAGAGATAAAGATAAATTTGGATAAATATCAAAATATGCTGGACTGTAGAGCCCGTAACTTAGACTGCGTATAAGCCATGCATAATTCTAGTATTTAAATTAAAATGATTTTTATTGCATGAGTTTCTAAATTTAATTATTTTACGTAGTAGTTTAAATTTTTATCGTCTCAGTTATTTCAGTGAGGCCGGACTGGTGTTGGAGTTTTGAGATAGAATTTAAGATTCAGAAAACATTTCCAGAATTTATTTTAGCTAGCAAGTAAGTTAATTTAAGGAAAAAAGAGGTTTAAGGAATTAATTAAGTTACTTGAGGTGAGTAGGAAATAAGTTTATTTAAGTTCCATAATTAAGGGGTAATTCACTAAATTAATTAAAGGATTAGTGAGGCTTTTAAGGGTTATAAATTTACTAGCCAGAAAATATTTCCCCTCCATTTATAAGTGAATTTTCGGCCACCAGTTAGTGGATTAAGCAATTATATTCCAACTCACCTTTGACCCATTCTATGTTATTCTAGCTTGCTAACCTTTTTAATTAATAATCCACCTTAATTAATTAATACT
The DNA here is from genome assembly GCF_012295235.1 of Primulina huaijiensis. Taxonomy (NCBI): domain Eukaryota; kingdom Viridiplantae; phylum Streptophyta; class Magnoliopsida; order Lamiales; family Gesneriaceae; genus Primulina; species Primulina huaijiensis. The sequence continues at coordinate 10,420,148 of NC_133312.1, forward strand.
AGATCACTATCCTAGCCTTGATTAACATGTAGAATCGGCCACCTCACCCCCAACAAACACACCAACAAATCATTTGATATCATACCAAAATTCAAAATTCAAATGGTGGACTTGGTCTTGCTTTTTCCCTATATCTTGCAACCATTTCCCTCACTACCATTTCCCCTCCCCATCACCGAAAATTTGAGAGCATTTCAGAGTGTAAAACCGTGAGAATTAGGTGGGAGATAGAGAGAAAAAAATCGAGTAAGAAACAAGGTAGAAAAGAAAGCGCTCCACCTCCTCCGCGCCGTATCGTCTCATCCTTTCGTTTTTCTTTCAAACGAAACCAGGCATGCATATGTTCTTCCTTGACTCTTCAATCAAGTCCTATTATCATTTATTTTCACTACATGATCATGTTTTGATAAGCAAAAACCGAAATACATCAAGAATTTTTCAGAAAATAAACATGCAGATTTTCGGTTTCCATGACAAGCTTCACGGGTTCTCTTGTTTTGTTGTTCAGGTGGATGGTTCGATTCCAGGCTCCCAAGCCAACTCTTAGGCATGTACTAGGACATGTTAGGAACACATTTGTCCATTTGTTCGAGTCCCATGTTGGCCGAAATCAAGAAATGACAGCAACTCCACAAACATGTCCCATTGTGCATTCGATTTTTCCTTGTTGCTGTCAAAGGTGATGGATCTGGTCCTGGCTGCCCTAAGGGCTATAGCCATGATTAGAACCTCTCCTTGTGATGTCTAAGACGTGACTAAGTAGCCCTTTTTGGAGGCTTGGTCCATGGTGAATCGGTTTTTACAAAAAACGCAAGAACAGCCCCAGCACCCCTTCGGCCCCTCATTTTTTGACAGCATGTGGGTTTCGAATTTGGTGGAATGGTGTGGATCTTGGCTGGCCTACTGGCCCTTAGCCACGGTTCATACCATGCCCCTAGATGTCTAGATCGTGCCATGGTCAATCAAATGGCCACTGGAACGACACGAGACAGCAAATGAAACACAACACTACACACGCATGTATGAGTGTTCTCGGTTGGGGTTTTCTGATGTTAGCTGGAATGGTGCGAATGGTGGCTGGCCTAGGGCCCTTAGCCATGGTTCAAATCATTCCTTGGGATGTTGGTAAGAGTCTCTGGCTGGTGGTTCAAACCCCAATGGCCGGTAGTCTCGAAAACGACACAAGAAAAGCAAATGTACAGCTGCTGTATTTCTGGACAGCAACTTGCGGTGACGGTTCAGTGGCTTGTTTGAGTTCTTGGTTGGCTTTTAGCCATTGGCCTTGGACTGGACAGTGCCTCCTTAAGTTAGGAAGGTCATGTTTTTGGCCGTTTGTGATTCGGATCACTTTTGAGGTCGTACGAGAATTTACGGTGCGATGTGCCAAATTGACTCTCGAAAGAGCGTTTCATATTTTGGCCTCCATCCACCTAGATTTCGACCCTCACCATTTTAGGGGTACTACTTTATCATTTTAAGCGTATTTTAATCATGACTATATGATGTTTCAGTGTTGGTTCGGGTTGGTTCGGAGTCATGATTAAATACGAAGACATTAGGCGCACTTGTCTCAGTTTTTGGATTTAATTACATAGTTTGGTCAAGTAAAAGCTATTGCATATTTTTCATGGCATATTTAGGTTACAGCGAGCCTGGGAGCGATCCAATCCATTCAGTAAAATTAGGATATTTAATTATGTTAATTAATTATATTACGTGCAAAAATGTTCATTTTGAGAATTATGTGATATTGTTTGTGGTCACTTTACTACCATTATTAAACCCGATCGCCAGTTATCGGTCCGGTCGTCAGTTATCGGTCAGTTCAGTTGTTTCACCCAGTATACTGTGGCAGTAGTCTGATCAGACGTACATTATTAAACCCGGTCGCCAGTTACCGGTCAGCTCAGTTCAGTTCAGGGACCACTTGCAAAGACCATAATCTCACCAGAAAATTATATACAGCTATTTCAGTACAGGGCTCGAAGGAGCAAACATTTTTACTATGATTTTCAGTTCAGTTATGCACGTATTATAGTTGCTCAGGACAAGTTATTTTCAGTATGCCTCATGACATGATATTTTATCCCATGCAAATCTTACTATATTACTTACTCGTTATTTACGATATATGCATGTTGATTCTTTAGACTCACTAGACTTGATTGTTGTAGGTACTGATGATGTCGGGATCGAGGGCGGGGACCAGTGAGCCAGCTCGAGTCGGCAGTAGTAGGGCCCGAGGACCTCAGTTCAGCATTTATTATTATTTGATTTCTCAGACATTTTTATATATTGTTGGATAAATTTTTAACTGTTGTTTCGAAAAATGTTAATTTCTTCCGCTGCCACTTTGAACATCAAACTTTATTTATCAGTTCAATTATGAATGAGGCAATTTTATTTATTTAAAAAGAAAGTTTTTAAATTTTCCGCAATTTTTCAAGCACGGATTTCTAGGCCTCGACATGGACCATGAGCCATACTAGATTGAATTATTCCCATAAGAGATTGCTTCCAATTTAAATTTCTACCATCTCTTAAAGCTGCTATAAAGCTTTCTGGTAAACCTTCTAAAGTTAAAGGTCTAAAAGCAATTTGTATTAAACCTACATGAATAAATATGTAATTTTTCCTATAAGGCAAAATATCTTTATTATTTAATAGTATAATAACAGTTTCTTCATTATGAAGAGGTACTGATGATTCTGTAGTTTTTACTACCTGTTTAAAACTTATTTTTTCAAATGTTCTTAATTTATAGATCATTTTAGATTCTATTTTAGGAATAGTCCATTTATTTAATAAATCTAAATTTTCAGGTAAATCATATTCTTCATTTAAACTGTTTTTAACAGTTTCTTTCATACTGAAAATATTCATTTGAATAAACAGTGTTAAATCAGCAACCAAAACTATTTCCATGGCTCTGATACCATCTGAGGCTTGGAATAAAAATTGAATCTGATACGTGGCATTGTTTTCTTAAATGTTACCTTAATGGCTTTCGCACATATGGAGATTATTGGTTTCCAGCCTATATACCATATTCAAATTACTGAACTAATAAAAGAAGGTATTTAATTTGCAGAATAAGAATGAATATAAGGTTCATCTATGGCAATTTTACAAAACATAAAAGGAATTACAAAAGATATACCAGAGAAATTAAACAACAGGAGATTTCTCGAAGACAACTTCAGAAACATAAATTCATAAAAAATCAGCCATAAACGCCTTAAACGTCATCTCTCGGCTAAGCATGCTGAAGGGCTACAACATGAATTTATGCCTCTTAATTAACTTCGAACCTTGTGTTTACTATTTCCTGGTTCGTCTTCCGACCTTATGTTCAACCATTAACCCTTATATTATATCGAATTCCAAAATTTAAATGAAATCTTTTATCATCTAAATTTTATTCCAAGTTAAAAATAAATAAAGATCATGATTTAGTAATGGGATGATTTAACACAAATAGTTTAGCCTGTAATTCAGGCTAATGTACTAAATTATAAAAATTAAAACGGTAAATAAAAACAGAAAATAAAAACAGTAAACTTACAGAATTGTAACCAGAAGAAGAAACTTTTATACAAAAGGTTGAAATTTTTATTAAGAAGGGTTGTTTACAAGAGAGGAATAGAGGGGAGCAAACTCGACCGTGTCCTTCTAAGAACACATAATGGTCTTATAAATAGATGGAAGTGCTGGACATGAAATCCCGGATTCCAACTAAAAATATAAACAGTAAATGCTTTATTAAAGCAAACAGTAACATGGTTACAAAATTCAAAAAGTAAAAGTGATATACCACCTATTTTTGTCATGATTTCATGGCACATATGAGATTCTATCGTGGATGTGATATGTCACCATCCACTAGTTGATAATGCAACATGATTATTAAAGATGAATATCCGAATCATCTTTAATATTATCTTTTAATGAATTTTTGAGATTTTCAAAAAATATTATTGATCTGAGAAAGTTGAGGAATATCATCCTCTAGATCTTAGCATCATGCATCTGCATCAGATGAATAAATTGATTCTCACTAGATTCAGATGCCATAGATTTGTCCGATTTTGAATCTGAACATCCAATATTCTTGTAGAGATCTTTCTTCATCTCTTCAATGTAGATTTCTACAATTTTTTCTTTGGAGTAAATTTCTGAATATTTTTGAGTCAAAATTTTAAATGGACTCATTGCATTTTTTTCTTTTTCTTTTTTATGCTGTAAATCTTTCTGGTATGCAGAAATTTTTTCGTCCATTTGATGAAGAATTTCTGAGCCATAAAGTTGTCCAGTTGCTGGATCTTCTCTTAAAAGGTTATCCCAAAATTTAGTAGAGCTAACTCTCCATAGGCAAGGGATACCTTCATCAGTACAACCAAATTCTGGCTGCCATCTCCAGATCCATGGGATTCCAAATTCCATGAAAAACAGACATAGAGTCTTCCCATCAATTCAATGTTCAGAAAAAGATTTTTTAATGCTTGGTGAAACATTTAACCAAGTATTCATTGGTTTAATAAAAACCTCAGGCAAAATTTTTGCTGATGGACCAAAAATCTTCCACCATATGAAGAACCAATTTGGAACAGGATAATGAAAAACATTTTCACAAATTTTCAGAAACCATGTATGTTTCTTTTTCTCATTTTCATAGAATAGAGTTTTATTAAAACTCTCTACATAATCCCAAAAATTAAATTTGAAACTCATTTTATGAGTATCAGAATAAAATTCTTTTTCAACCAATGGAGATATACCCCATTCTTCAATAGATATTATCTTTTTGATAATGAACTTGGAGAAGTTATAACTTCATTTTTGTTGAGTATTACTAAAAAAGTGAGTTATATCAACACTTTTTGTGGATAACAGAAGATTTTCATAAAATCCTCTTTGTTTATAAGAACCAAATACATATGATGTATTTGTTAAATATCTCTCCATGATAGTCCACGGAGTCTTTTCCCATTGGATATCCTTTTCTTCTATAAGAAGAATTAATTCACGATGTTTGGTCTCTGTATATAGAGCCGAATCATTATCATCTTCTTTCATGATATTAGCATATTGTAAGGCCCTGTAATTAATTATCCGGTAATTTTGGCATAATTAGAATAATTATTGAGTGTAAATTAAAATAATTAATTATGTCAAATAAATTCAAGAAGTGTGTTAAAAATATGTATTTTAGAATATCGGAGAATTTAACGATATAAAATACATATAGAGTTTAAATAACACACGAGAGCAAAATAAATACAAACCGGGATAGATGGGCTTGAGTTACTATTTTAGTAATCAAATACACAATATATAAAAATACATATACTTACACTCAACTTACCAAATAAGGGAAGGAAAGAAAACAAGAAAGAAGCTTTCCCAACTCCATTCCCGTCACTTGTGTAGCGGCTGCGGGAAAATCGCGATATCTCCTCCGTCCGGCGTCCAAATCTCGATCGGTCTAAAGGGGTGTCTTCCTAACATCCTAAGCTTCGATTTAAGTCAGAAATCGCGAAGTTTGAGCAAGGATTCGGGTAGATCAAAGCTGCTGTTCCGATGCTTTGTTCTGCGCGAATTCTTCCCGTTTTTGGGTGACTGTTTTTGGGTTGCTGCGATTTTTGTATTTTGAATTTGTAGAAATGACCTAGAAATAACTTGTAGCTCTATTTGTTAGCTTTCTTTAGCCACTAGAATCATCAAATTTGGATAAGAAACGGAATTGATATGATTTTTCTAACGAAATGTGTCAAATCAAATTCTGAAACTGTGCTGTGCAGGATACCTACTGTAATTCGAGTTTTTGTCAATTATGCGCTCGGATTCTGGACTTGTGATTCAAAAAAAAGTTGTAGAGATATGTGTTGTCCTCGTAATGATATAAGATTCGTTAAATGCCATTAAGAATTGAGATTGTTATGCTTATTTTTCCGAAACTGCTCAGTACGAGATTTTGTCCAAAAATCTGTTGAGTAGCAGTGTGTTCTTGAAAATTCTGAGAATAATCCATTGAGATTCTGAAATTGGTTTCAACTGGAGAAACTTAGATAATTGAGTTATATTTAATTTCCAATTGGCGGATATTGATTTGAGTTAATATTGAGTGAGATACGAATTTTATACTCTTTTGTGCCAAATCGGACATTGGTGTGGAATGTAGTTTTCATGATTGGCTTATTGTTGTTTTGTTTAGGCCGAGGGTCTTGAAGTGAAGTTGATATTGTATTGTCAAGTTGGTATAGGTATCTTACAGCTGATAGGGTCATAATAGTTGCATTTTTTGTTGTCATGTCTCTCGTTGTTACCACTTCCAACGTGCTAAATTGATACATTTTTGTGTGATTTTATTGTAGGAGGAAGTTTTCTGCTCTCGCGATAAATCTGGACTAGAAAGGGTGATTTTATATCACAATTAAAGTTGTCAATATGATCTTAGTGTAAGACGTAGAGCAGAAAAATTCAGAATATGTTTTTTGATAAGGCGTGACCACGCCTTATGACTACTCCTCGGCTGTCTAGTGAGAGTTGAGGAATATTCATATCAAGGAATAAATAGAAGATAAAGTTTTTTCCATAACAAAACTCTATATTCTTAGTAGGATATTTTCTAATATCTTTTATTTTTTAGTAATTAGGTTTAAATTTAGATATTTGGGCTTTTATACCTTTTTGGACCCAAAAATGAAAACAATTCCTTTCTTCCCTACACTACAAAAACATTCAACAAGGCGGCAGAGAAAAAATTATCAAACCAATCACCACTCTACGACTCAAGAAGAGAGAAGAAGAAAAGGGCTCAGGAATTTCTCACCTCATTTCCACACCTTCAGGCTAAGTTTTATTTTTGATTCAAGGGATATTTTTACTATTTCGATTTATCACTGTGAGGCTTTTTGAACTTTAATTTAATATTCGTGTTTTGTTCAAGTATTTGTTGATTTATGATTTATTTCTATGAAAGTTGTATGTTGGTTAATCTGACAATTTAATTCGATATATAATTTTCTAATGCTATCCATGAATTCAGTGATCCGTAATTGTCATGAACGATTGGTACATGAGTAGCGATAGATTAGGTGTGTTGTGCTATCATAGCATATTTAATCTAAATAAATCAACGAAACTCGATCTATCAATTGCAGCTATCTCGGTTGTTAGATTTTAGGATTAACTGTTTTAACAAAACGAAAATGCTATTTTTAATTAATATGGAACGCTATCGTGCCCAGTTAATTATTAATAAGTTTTGACTGGATGTTGGGTTTGGTCAATTAAATTAGGAAAACGCAAGAATTTTAGTGGCTATACCTATAATTCTAAGGTTAATTGCTTGTAACTGCATGAATTAATAATATGTTAGCCGATGAACAGTGATATAATTGAATAGTGAAAATCCCTTGAATCATAGTTTGGTAATTTAATTCTCGTTTAGTTTATTATTTTCTTCTTGCATGTTAAATTAGTTATAGTATTTTATTAGTTTTTATCAAACAAATCCCCCATTCATTTACGTTATGCTCGAAAGAAATAAATCTCCCGTTCCCTGTGGATTCGACCCTGCTCACTATTATACTAGTTTTATTTAAAAGAGTAGGAATTAATTTGGTGGTCAACGACAGCACACCAAATTTTGGCGCCGTTGCCGGGGAACGGTGCAAGGTTAGTTTTTTTTCGAGTTTTGTTTTATTTTTTTATGCTTTGTTCTTCTCTTACAGGTGATTCATCAAGAGAAGAAGAATTTTAGAATTTTTTTATTGTGAAATACTTCGAGATGTTTCATCGTCAAGTATTCACAAGTTTTTCCCAACAAAACGGAGAGCCATTCTACGCAGCATGGGAGAGATTCAATAATTTAACGACGACATTCAGGAATCATGATTTTTCTAACTATGTTCTTATTCGACTTTTCCTTAAAGGTTTGGATGCAGTTACACGAATATGGTTATTTAATGGAGCACTGACAACTGGTAGTCCACTACTTAGTAGACAAGAAGGCAGTGTGATATATTTGTTAAATGATATGGCCGACTTTGACTACCATCAGTATTGGGATCCTTCGTTGTAGAGTTGGAACCACCACTACACTCCAATTAGCCAATCTGATTTTACATACCAACCTTTCGAGCATCAAGAAGATGAGGGATATAGTCTTGAAATAATCATAAGTCGATTGAATGATATGGTAAAAAAGCGTGTGGCATTGAATGAGGAAACTGTTGAGCATCTGTCTGAAGAAGTTTTGGAAGAAATATCAAACGAAGATGAGGAACCAACGAAGTTGTGAGATGAACAAGCTCCCGAGACTCTCGATTTGAGCTCATCGATAATATTATCATACATACATATAGGAGATTCTTGTCTTTCTCCATTGCTGATTTCAACAGATTTTTTTCTTCAAGAGACAACGATGATACACTCATCTTATTCCTATTATTTAAAGTCACGTTTTGTTGAGGAGACGAGCTTACATTGCATACATCAAGACAAACTTGAGGGCACATGGAACCAAGACCCATATATGGTGTCATATGACACGTACTTTGGGCGTCAGCCGCTCTTTGAATGAGTGCTTTTGAGGGTCAAGCCGACGACTAAAAATCACGCGCTTTTGGAAGGCAACCCAAATTTTTGTTCTTAATATTTATAGTATTATTAATTTTGTGCAGAAAAGGTCTTTTCACAAGGCGTGACCACGCCTTATAAAGAAACCACTTCTGAGAAAAAAAAAATGGCATACATGCAGTAGATGTTTCCTAGCAAGGCGTGATCACGCCTTGTGAGAAAATATCTTCTGATTTCGAAAAAATTTTGCCCTATACGTAGAAGATGTCTCTTAACAGGGCATGATCACGCCTTATAAGAAAACATCTTCTGATGTTTCAAGGGCAAATAATTTTTTTTTTTGAAAAAGAATTTACTTTTATTTTATTTAATCCTATTTGTTCTCACCTCTTTGACATCTTCTCTCAACAGATTCCATCATCGATCCACAATGTCCTCCGCCACAACAATAGAAAGCTTTGCTATACGATGCTCAACAAATTTCAGGGGAGTTCTCTAACTTCCCTTGCGTTTTTACTGTCTGCATTGTGTATTTAATTTTTGTGTCATTGATGAAATTGCCACATATAGGTGTGGGAGGAGGTATATAGCCTTATTTCTCGTTTTAATTTCTATTTTTCTCATTTTTTGCATGTATAATTGAAAAAAAAAAGTACGGTACAGTGAAGTTGCTTGATCTAGAAAGCATTTAGTGTTTATTCGTTATCTCTCTCATTTGAATCTTGAATGCCTCTGATGCGAGTCTATGAAAAAAAAAACTGATGTTTTCTTTGTATGCAACTGTTTTTGCATTCTTACTACTACATTTGTGGGTAGTTGCTCTTGATGATATGTTGAAATGATAAGTGTATGGGATCTAACACACATACTGTTTTCTTTGGTGAGCTTTGAGCCTATGAGCAAACATTCTATCATGCTCCATTTTATTTGATTGTGTGTTGGTCATGCATTGTTTATTTTTCTAGAACTTGCATTGTTATACATGTCTTTGTTGATACCTTGCGATGTATTAGGGGCATAAACAAATTAAAGGGCATTAGGTTCAAACCATTTTCTTTCGCATCATCAGTGCCGTTCTTTTGAGCCTACCCTGATTCATTTACCCCTAGTGAGCCAAGTTCGAGCCTGAGCCTATTTGTTGGAAAATAACAACGTTACAAGCCATGATAAATCCTTTTTGTTGGTTATTCATCTATTAGAACATAGAATTGGAGAATAATACAAAAATATAGTATTTAGCATCGCTTTGAGCCAAGAAAGTGCAAAATGTTGAGATCAAGTGATTAATGCTCGAAATCGTTGTCTCAAAAAAAAAAAAAAAAAAACCATAAAAAAAAAAAAAAAAAAAAAAAAAAAAAAAAACTCCTTATGAAAAAATTTAAAAAAAAGGAGAAAAAATACATATTTATAATGAAGAAAAAAAATACTGAGAAAGAAATTAAGAGCAACGAAGAAAAAAATGTTCTTGGATGTTATAACGAGATTGAAGATGTTATTGTTAGCAGGATGCAATTGTCTTTGTGGAAAGTGTGTATGTGTTCTTCAGTTCCATAAACAATTGTACTTATTTCCTACCCTACCTCTAGCCACAGTACAACCCGTTTACAGCCCTTGTTTGCGCATTCTAATTCATTCATTTGGTGGAGGATGTGATATTTGCAAGCTTATGGTAAAAATTTTCAGTGTTTTGACATGAGAGCTCTTTAATACATACCTAAACACTAACGAGCGAAATGAGCGAATCTTGTGAGGAGTGTTTGAACCCTATGCCTTTTTTATTTCTACACATTCGGATGGAAGCAATTGTNTGATCTTAGTGTAAGACGTAGAGCAGAAAAATTCAGAAGATGTTTTTTGATAAGGCGTGACCACGCCTTATGACTACTCATCGGCTGCCTAGTGAGAGTTGAGGAATATTCATATCAAGGAATAAATAGAAGATAGAGTTTTTTCCATAACAAAACTCTATATTCTTAGTAGGATATTTTCTAATATCTTTTATTTTTTAGTAATTAGGTTTAAATTTAGATATTTGGGCTTTTATACCTTTTTGGACCCAAAAATGAAAACAATTCCTTTCTTCCCTACACTACAAAAACGTTCAACAAGGCGGCAGAGAAAAAATTATCAAACCAATCACCACTCTACGACTCAAGAAGAGAGAAGAAGAGAAGGGCTCAAGAATTTCTCACCTCCTTTCCACACCTTCAGGCTAAGTTTTATTTTTGATTCAAGGGATATTTTTACTATTTCGATTTATCACTGTGAGGCTTTTTGCACTTTAATTTAATATTCGTGTTTTGTTCAAGGATTTGTTGATTTATGATTTATTTCTATGAAAGTTGTATGTTGGTTAATCTGACAATTTAATTCGATATATAATTTTCTACTGCTATCCATGAATTCAGTGATCCGTAATTGTCATAAACGATTGGTACATGAGTAGCGATAGATTAGGTGTGTTGTGCTATCATAGCATATTTAATCTAAATAAATCAACGAAACTCGATCTATCAATTGCAGCTATCTCGGTTGTTAGATTTTAGGATTAACTGTTTTAACAAAACGAAAATGCTATTTTTAATTAATATGGAACGCTGTCGTGCCCAGTTAATTATTAATAAGTTTTGACTGGATGCTGGGTTTGGTCAATTAAATTAGGAAAACACAAGAATTTTAGTGGCTATCCCTATAATTCTAAGGTTAATTGCTTGTAACTGCATGAATAAATAATATGTTAGCCGATGAACAGTGATATAATTGAATAGTGAAAATCCCTTGAATCAGAGTTTGGTAATTTAATTCTCGTTTAGTTTATTATTTTCTTCTTGCATGTTAAATTAGTTATGGTATTTTATTAGCTTTTATCCAACAAATGCCCCATTCATTTACATTATGCTCGAAAGAAATAAATCTCCCGTTCCCTGTGGATTCGACCCTGCTCACTATTATACTAGTTTTATTTAAAAGCGTAGGAATTAATTTGGTGGTCAACGACAGCACTCCAACAGCTCGGTAACATACGACGGTAAAACATAAATTATGTTTTATTGCCATTCTGTGTTACATTGATCGGGTGTATGACTTGTTGGCTGTTGTAAATTGTTAAATGCTTTCGTTGTGATCTATGATTATTATTATGACATATTATTGGCATTTAGCATAGGGCATATACCATGTTGAGCCCTATCGTTCTTGTTAGCCCATTGTTGATATCCGTTGTTATCTGGCACTATTGTTTATCTCGGGATCAATGTGTGGCTGATAGGCCTATACACATGAAACCATATATGTGATTGAACAATCCCGTGGTTAGTGCAGCCTTTTGAGGTAAGCGCTAGGATTGTGTCATCTAGTTTGTTCTATTGTGCCATCCTGTTATAGCGTATCAGCTGTATGGAGGCCGAGTCAGGGGTGTTATTCAGCACAGCTTGGCATACCTCACATACTTGGCAGGGCGGTTTAGCTGCATGACGATGTAGCTCCCCTGTGTTGCTGCTCGAGCATTATTCCAGTTGTTATCGTACCGTTTGTTGGCTCCTCTGATCCAGATTATTCGTTGAGCCTTTCATGCATTGCATATTACATTTCATTATATGATTATGCATGATTTATGTTATTTTTGTTATTGTTGAACTGTTTCATACCAGAATCCTAACCTCAGTTGTTTACTGGGGGGGCTGCTGTGGTTGCATTTGGGCACCATGGCAGATCTCCCGAGTCGTTTTGCAGCATCAGGCCGAGGTTCCGCCAGTGGAGCTCGGGATTGAGGTTGGATTGCTTGGTTCTGTTCAGTGGAGTCTCCCAGTTAGTCTATATGTATGTCTTGAGTTTATTTCAGTCTTGTAATGTACTTTACTTGCCGGGGAGATGCCCCGTGTATCTGTAGTAGTATTTGGTTGTTTTGTGATGGTCTGAGTCGATTATGTGGTTTGTATGATCTGGCGAGTATTTGGTAAGTTTTAAATTCTGTTTAGTCCTGGCCAGTTCGGCTATAGGTTGTTGACTTTGATTTTGTTTTAATGACTCTAGTTGGAGTATATTTTGATATAAAATGCTGCTTGAGTTTTCGGGATGTCCTACTTACGGGAAGGTCATGCCGAAATTTTTCTAGGCCCTGAGGTCCGTTTTAAAGTATTTTAAACCTTTTTCCGCTGCAGTTTTAAATCAAACCATTATTGTTTGATCATTATTAGTCATTAGAGTAAATGGGCCTCACATCTTGGTATCAAAGCGTAAACTGGGATACGCTCGAACTAGAGTCTAGGACACTCGAGTCTTGGCACTAAAATGGTTGTTGCGCCTGTGTATGCTACTTGACAACTTGTTTATGTAAATATATGATTTGTTTGCTTCCATTCTATTTGTTTTGATGTTTTATCGTATAGAATGGAGGGAGGTGGTGAAATTCCTGCTGATGAGATTCTTTTAGCTCGAGATCGAGGTCGTGGACGTGGTAGACCTCGTGTCCGTGTTGTTGATGATACTTTTGTGGAGCAAGCTGCTGATCAGTTAGAGCAACTTAGGATGGATGAGTTAGTTGCGCGTTTCCATTCTATGCATCCTCCTCGATTCAGTGGTTCGGAGGGAGCTGAGAAAGCAGAATTGTGGATTTCTGAGATTGAGGAATTGTTTGATTTGATTGAGTATCCTCCAGAGTGTCGATTGAGATTAGCTGTGCATCAGTTGAAAGATCGCGCTAAAATGTGGTGGTCTACTACATTGGTGACTTTAGATGCTCAGAGGATTGTTCCATCGTGGGATATATTCAAGCTGAAGTTTAAGGAGAGTTATTGTCCTCCATCATTCTACAGTTCTAAGGCTTCTGAGTTTCATAACCTGAAACAAGGCGATTGGAAGAGTTTACATGCAGCTATGGGGATGAAGTTGCTATTCAATACGTCATTCTACCCTCAGACAGATGGCCAGTCTGAGTGAGTGATTCAGATATTGGAAGATTTATTGTGAGCATGTGTGGTCGATTTCCATGGGAATTGGGAATCGAAACTACCCCTAGTGGAGTTTACCTACAACAACAGTTTTCAATCATCTATAGGCATGACTCCCTACAAAGCACTGTATGGAAGGAAGTGCAGATCGCCGATTCAATGGGATGAAGTCGGTGAGAGAGCAGAACTTGGCCCAGAGATTGTTCAGCAGAATGTAAACTTATTGGTCAAGATCTGAGACAGGATGAAGACCGTCCAGAGTCGCCAAAAGAGTTATGCTGACAAGAGAGAGGGATCTTAAATTTGCCATAGGAGATCACACATTCGTGAAGATAGCACCCATGAAGGGTGTTATGATGTTTGGGAAGAGAGGCAAGCTGAGTCCAAGATTCATTGGGCTATTCGAAATTCTTGACAGAGTTGGGACACTTGCTTATCATGTAGCTCTACCGCCGAATTTGGCTAGAGTACACAATGTGTTCCACGTTTCGATGCTGAGGAAGTATATGGCAAATCCTTCGTATGTTTTGAGTTATGAGCCGTTGCAGCTTGCTCCAAATCTGTCATATGAAGAAAGAAATGTCTGAATTCTAGACAGACAAGAGTGGAGACTTCGGAACAAAGTGACCAAATTGGTCAAAATCCAGTGGCTGAATCAATCAGTGGAGGAGGCTACTTGGGAGGCCGAAGAAGATATAAGAAGTCGCTACCCGGACTTGTTTGGTAATATTTAATTTCGAGTACAAAATTTATTTAAGTGGGAGAGGAATTGTAGAGCCCAAAATCAGTACATGTAAACCCATGCATTTATTAAATTGTTAAATTATTTATTTAATTTTAAAATGATTTTAACGATGCATGATTTATGATTTGCATCATTTTAAATTGTTACATGTTTATTTAATGCACGTTAAAACGTTTTCTTAAGTTTTATGTTTCAGGCGAATATTCGTTACGGGATCGGGAAAGGAGACCGGTGATGATTTAGACGATTATTGAATAATGTGTATTTTATTTCAAGTCAAGAATATTGGTATTTTAAATTATTTATGAAATTTTAAACATTATAGAGCTTAATTTAATTTATTAGGTGATTTTAAGATTTTAAGCTTTTCAAAAAATACTAATTTGAATTTGAGAATTTAATCTTTAAAATAGTGTGTTTAATTATTTTATTAAATCTTTGAGTGGAATTAAATAATTAGATTAGTATTATTTTATCGCTAATTATTTAACTAAGCATTTTTTTTACCCCTAATTAACCCCCCTTATCAGCACACACACAGACACACCCACACCCACACACACACACACACTAAAAACATGTAAAAGCTAGGGTTCTTGAGCCTTCTTTCAGCAGCAACCATTCCTTGCAAATTCTTGTAGATTCACGTTCATTTTCTAGCAAGATATTGTGCAGCGAGCGTCTCCCGGTCATCTCCCGTAATCCACCGCGCCGGTATTCGTTAACTTTGTGCGTTTTAACGCAAAAGCATGTATATTCTTGCATTTTTTTCTACATCGATCTTGTCATAGTAAATATTTTAATACATATTGTGTGTAAAAATCCGTTTATGTTATGCAAAGTTTGAGCGATGATGTTTGGAACGATTTTGGAACAACTTTTAGATCTCAAAAATCGAATCTGCTGTCATTTCGAACCTGCGAATTTTCAATTAGTTTTTGGAAAAATTTTCAACATAAAAAACGTAGTACCTTTTGATATCTTAGATTTGACAGCAAATTCGTAATTTTCGAACAAGAAACGAGTGAGTTATGATCATTCTGGTATGACTGCTCAAACTGTGTCAAAATGTATTCTACTTGTGTTCTTGAGTATTTTGAGTTTCAAGCTTCATTAGGAACAGTTTAGCTGGGCGCATTCGAGCGGTAAGATGTTCCTGCCCGAGTGCCAGGCCTTCTGGATGGGCGCGCTCGAGCGGTAAGATGTCACCGCCCGAGCGCCAGGTTTTCTGGAATAATGTGTTGGTATGTGTAGCAGTCGCACAAGCGAGATCCAACGAAGTCCTCAATGCTATATAAGTATGTTCGACGTGCAAAAAAAAATGTTTTATGTTTTTGAGGTATGCGAATTGTCTTGTGACCAATTATGTTACGGGTTTGGAAGCCGGAGAACGTGTCCGGAGATCTCTCCACCCTATAAAACATGACTGGGTTTTGATCAGGATTGAGAAGCGGTAAAGCATGACCAGGGACCAATACATTGGGTAAAGTATGACCGGAGATCTTATGTATGTGGGAGTGGACGTTTGGTCGAAAGGCTGTGATGATCCCTGCCAGCCCAGTACTGTGGTTTAGTCTAATCAGACGCATTATGTTATGGGTCACTTGTTTTGAAACATATCTCTATGCAAAATGATGATGTTATGCATGTTTAAATATGTATGATGCAGCACGGTTATGAAAATGTTTACGAAATGATGGCACGTCTATGTTTATGTAAGTATGTTTAGAGTTTAAGCACGTATGTTGGAAACGAAATTCCGGCGTTTGACAAAATATGAAATTCTGGAGTTTGACAAACTGATCAACCAACAGATACGCGCAATTATACTCAGCAACTGGACTTAACAACTGAAATCAGCAGATCTAAAAAATAAAACTGATCAGTTGTTGGCGTTTGACAAAATATGAACCAAACTCTAAATTCTGGAGTTTGACAAACTGATCAACCAACTGATACGCGCAATTATATTCAGCAAACTGGACTTAACAACTGAAATCAGCAGATCTAAACTGATCAGTTGGAAACCGATCATTTTATATATTCAGCCGTATGCTTCCTTAAACTAAACATGTCTCGGGAAAGAACATTCAACCGACAAAGAGACATAGCAGATTGCAATTGAATATGAAACGCCGCACTTTAATCAATACAGCTTAGAACAACACATTTCGGCTAAAGCAATTAAGACGCCGCATTACAATAAATGAAGCAAACAATGCCCAAGGAATGATGAAGTGGCAATCAACGGATACAAAGATTCAAACATATCTCAAGTTACCGTTAGAAGGGAAGCTTATAAATATGACAGAAAAACAGCTGAAAAAGAAGGACATAGATCGCTCTATTCAAAGCTTGCTGTTACTCTGTCAAAATCTCAGCTCACCCTTACTTGATTTATTCGTAGCATTCAAGGCTACAATCCGAGCTCACTAGCACTTTGTAATAATTGTTAAATTCGATAGTGCTAAGATCAGTTACGCACTGAGAACATTTTGTAACACTAAGAGTTTTAGTTTTTGGCTGTAATAAGTCCAAACTGAAGTGGGTCAGTACAAATCTTGTATTCAATCAAAGTCTTTTAGTGAAAATCATATCCTTGAGATAGAAGGGGTGACGTAGGAGTAATTGAAATCTCCGAACATCCAGAAACAATCCTTGTGTATTTTATTTCAGTTTTGTATTCTATCTTTCAGTCAGTTAATTTCTGCAACTACTTCAGTTTAACTGATTGTCATTGACCAGCAAGATTCCGAGAATCAGTTTCTCACCAAACTGAACTCAAAACTCGAAAAGATCAGTTTTAATTGTGAGTGTTTATTCAACCACCCCTTCTAAACAATCTTGTTACGTTAATCGATCCTATCAAGTGGTATCAGAGCGGTTGAATCTTGTTCTTGAATACTTTTGATCTATAAAACTTGCTAGCATGACTTCATTCAACAAAATTCCTATGTTCTCCAGAGAAGAATTTGATGATTGGAAAATCAGAATGAAGGCTCATTTATTTGCACAAGATGATGACATGTGGTATGTCATAACTGATGGACCCATGAAGATTTTAAAAACAAATACAGCAGTTGCTATAACAGAAGGGGCACCACAAAGAATAGAAAAGCTCAGAGCTGAATGGACAACTGAAGATAAAAGAAAAGCAAATCTTGATAATGTGGCTAAAGACATTCTGTACAAAATGCTGGACAAAGTAACCTTCAGCAAAATAAATATGTGTAAGTCAGCCAAAGAAATTTGGGAAAAGCTGATCCAGCTGTGCGAAGGAAATGATCAAACCAAAGATAATAAACTTTCTGTTGCTGTTCAAAAGTTTGATAACATCAAAATGAAAGCAGAAGAATCAATGCAAGAGTATGATGAAAGAGTAAGTAGTATCATCAATCAGTTAAATGCACTTGGAAAAGTGTATACCAACAAAGAGATTGCACTGAATGTAATGAGAGGTCTTCCCAAGGAATGGGATGTCAAGACCATAGCAATGAGGGAGTCCAAAGATCTGAACCAGATTAAATTTCATGATCTGTTTGCTGATTTAAAGGCTTATGAATTTGAGCTGCAGACCAGAGAAGGAGAACCATCTACCCCTGCAGCCACAACTTCTCTAGCTGCTGTCAGAACAGAACCAATCAGTTCAGTCGAGAAATCTGCTGATCAGTTGAGCAGTGATGCTATGTCACTGTTCATCAAAAAATTTGGAAGGTTTATAAGAAAGAATCAAGGAAACTTCCAGAAGCCATACCAAAGGAACAACTCCAAAGATGAATCAAATGCCTGCTACAACTGTGGCAAATCAGGTCACTTTATGGCCGAATGTCCTAAACCCAAGAAGGACAGTCAAGGCTCAACTGATAGACGAAATAAATCATATGAGCACAAAAGAAGTCCTTCAGAAAGAAACATGAGGTACTCTTAGCTGAAGAAAACAAATCTAAATGGGCAGAAACTGACAGTGAGGAGTCAGAACCAGAAAACTCATGCAGCTCTAGTGATGATGAGGTATTCAAGTGCTTAATGGCTAATGATGCAGAAGAAGAATCATCTAGCCAACAGGTAACAGGTACAAACAAGAACTCAATATGGTATTTGGACAGTGGATGTAGCGTCTGCCATTTTTATTGCTTTAAAAGTACTAGAATTTTTTTTCCCTAAATTTCGTCCATCCCATGAAAATAAATATTTTCCCCTTTAAAATAAAACATCAACCAACTAGCATTTTAAAAATAAAGTGAAATAGTCATAAAACGAAGTCGTCAAATGTTTTACCAAACCTAAAAAAAACAATAGTTTGAAAAGTGTAGCCCATACTAACTTCTCAAAAATCTCTCAAAACATAATTAAATAATCTTAAAATCTTTAACGTAAATCATGAGTCAAAAACATAAGTGCGGAAAAATGGAAGCGCTGGTCCTCGGGTTGTGTGCACCTTCAGTCCAGTCAAATCAGCCGTCAAGACCTCCCTCGACCTCACCTGCATCCATCACACCTGGTGAGTCTAAAGACTCAACACATCATAATCTTTATAACAAATAATATATATAAAACCACATGCAGCAGTAAAAATACTTTTACATAAAATAACTTTTCATGACATGCAAACATAAAACTTTAACTTTTTCCTTTTCCTCAACATGACATGACATAAAACCTTTAACATGATCATGAACATTTTCCTTATCCTTTGTTGAATTCAGATCGTTAATTGTGACTTTCCTGACAAGACATGACATGATCGATGGATCCATCTACATATAACCACAGTACTGGGCGGCGGGAACATCAGCGACGCTCTCACCGGTCAACTAAGCCTTGGCCTAACATGATCGAATAGAAATACGATCGTCGGGGCTCCTTCTGGAGCCTTCTCCCATAAATGGGCTCCCTCTGGGGCCTTCTCCCCTCACGATATTCCCATTCTTCCTCAAACCTCATATTCGCAATAATGGAAACACGATCGTCGGGCTCCCACTGGGACCATCACCCTCACGACATCGCCATTATTAGCGAATTAGTCACAATCACTTCACTTCCTTCAACATTTTTCATTCACCACTTTATAAAAATCATGCATTTAATATTCTTTTCTTTTTAAAAACAAACATGCAACATATCTTTTAACGTTATTGTTTCCTCATAAAAATCCATAAACGTTTTAAAAGAAACCTTTCAACATACAAAAATCCATAAATTATTTAAATAAACATTTCAACATCATACACATTTAAAATATGCATTTAAATCTTAAACATTTAAAATAAACATTTTAACATATTAAATCGTAACCTTATAAAATAACATTTTGACATAATAAATCGTAAACATTTAAAATTCATGTCATAAAAATTCATAAACATTTGAAATAACCATATTATCACATAAAACAGCATTCAGGACACTGCCATGACGTTTACTAATTTCTAGGTGTAAAAAGACCGTTTTACCCCTGGACGTAAAATTTCACGTTTCTGACATTTTCTTAATTCCATTGGCTCTAACATGTCCCAAATAATTATTTAAGCTTACATGAATTTTCTTATATTTTTATTTAACCTTAAACGAGTACTTTTAAATAAATCATTAAATAAGACATATTACTGCGTTTTAATCCCGAATTAACCCAAACCTTAATATAAAATTCCCAAATTCAAAATTTAGACTTTTAATAATTATTTAAGCTAAAATATAATTTTTCATAATTTTATGAAGCTTAAAACTAGGCGTTTCAATTAACTCGTTAATTGACGTTTCGTGCGACGATTAAATCCCGAATAAATCCAAAACTCGTTATTTTGATCCCAAATTTTTAACATAACCTTTTTATAATTTATTCTACCCTTCCAAGTCATGAGCCACCCCCGTGGACCCTTGGATTCAATTTTACTTCTTTAATTTTCGAAATTGACACCTTATCGAACACACCGAGCCATCTCCCAATTTACCCGAGCCACGCCCAAGCCACCTTGAGCCAAAACTTAGCCAACCCATCTAGGGACCCTACTGTGCAAGACCAGCCCGAAAATCCGGCCTTGGCCCGCCCAAAACACTTCTGAAACTTGGCCCAAAAACCTGCATGTGTTGTGTGTGTGCTTCCTTGTATGTCTAGGACTCCTAACCAAACTAGGACTCTCCCAGTCGAGCCACCACCGAGCCCACACGACCCTAACCTTCCCTGGATCACACCCAGCCCCTGCCTAGACAAGCCCAGCCCCTGAACCCAAGCAGCAAAGCCCCTGAACCTTGACAGCAACTCACGCCTAACTTGCTGCCAAAAAGCTCTCCCTCACGTTTTCTGTGCTTGGCTCGAGCCCCATCGAGCCACCCTGCACCAACTCATGACCAGACCATCTAGGCACCCTCTTGGACCCTTAGAACCCATAGGAACCGGGCCCCAAGCTTGAAAACCGAAGCCCCCCACTTCAGCACAAGCATGACCGAGAAAACCCACCTAGACTAGGACTCCACGTTTTCTTGCTTAGCTACTTGACCACCGAACCAGACCTTGAACCAGACCTTTGTGCACCTTCTTAGGACCCTAAGGACCTAACCTAGCACAGCCCAAAGCCCCTGACCGAGCCAACAAGCCCTGCACAAGCTGCTGCCCACCTGCGCTACTCTTCCTTGAATTCACGGGTTGGAGTCCTAGCTTGCTAGGACTCCTTCCCAGCCATTGGTCTCGAGTCCTAGCGTGTCTAGGACTCTTCCCCTGACCCACACATGACCTTAGCCCAGTCCTGGTCCCAACCGAACCCAAGCTAAGCTAACAACTCATAAAACCGAGCCCCTTAATCTCTCAACCTCAAATTTTCTGTTCCAGCTTGTTCGTGTGTGTGTGTGCAGCCTGTTTGTTCGTTTTTTAGGCCCTCAAACTCGTGTAAAACATGCCCTATATCATCCTAATTCATGGCAGCCCCTTAGGTGAATGAAATTCATGGTTCTTAGATCAACATGCATGTTTTCAAAACCATAAAAGAGGCACGAACGAAAATCTTCCAAGGTGCAACTTATTTTCATGCAATTTCAAACAAAAATAAATACTATGGTGTGATGGATGAGTAAAAGGAGAATATGGCGTGCCTTTGCGTTTTAAACGCATGATAAAAACGTTGACGATTGAAGAACGACGACGAGGGACGACGCTTGAAAACTCTAGCAACTTTGATGCTTTCTTCTTCAAACTTGTGTGCGCCGTGAGTGGCGTGGGAGAAAAGAGTTTTGGAGAGAATTTGTAATTGTAGGGGAAATTGAGGCGTGTGTTTTAGGGATTATGGGGTGGGTTATGGGGGTTTAATTGTATATTATATAGTTTAATTAAAATAATCAAGTATTTGGCCTATTAAGGATTTAATTAGGTCCAATAGTCTTGAATTAAATACTAAAAATTATTTTGTTTAAATAAGTTTGTGAATTTAATAGTCGGGTTGCCAAGACTTTTGCATTTTTGTTAAAAATCTAACACCGATAAAATTTACGTCCTGACGTATAAAATCACCTCAAAACCCTTTATTTTTAAAAATAATAAAAATTATCACCCATATATTAATAATTAAAAATAATTATTTAATAAAAATATTTTCTATTTTTCATCCATCGGTCTCCGTTCCTCGATCGCAACTCGAATAACCTTTTAAAAATATATTTTAATGCAATCATGTACAAGAATATATTTTAAACATGCAAATATGCACAACATAATTAATTTCTGCAATTAAAACATTTAATTAAAATAAAGGAGAATTTAATAATTGCATGCATGTGGTTCGCGTGGACCTTAAAATTTTTCGGGGCGTTACAATCTCCCCTCCTTAAATTGAATTTCGTCCTCGAAATTTGTTTATCATTAATAACCCAAAGTTTAGACTTAGTTCTAGTATCCCATAATCCACGCTTCTGCTGCGCTACTCTGATAAAACTTAAGTTCTAGAATGTCCTTGTGTCTCCTTGATTCCAATTAAATGATCCTTCTAAATCCTTATTTTCGAATTGCAACTTAAAAAGACCCATAATAACTTAGTACTATTACTATTATAACCTCGAATTTCAACTTTTCTTACAATTCCCAATATTAAAAAAATGGGTGACCATACTTATCGTATATTACTTTCCTTATTTTATACCCAAAATATCCATCAACCTATCGAATTTAAATCTTAAAATCCCAAACACATCCGCTAACGCTTAGATTTTCCAGCTTAATATTGATTCATCCTTAAAAACCATTGATTAACATTCCTTATAACATCATAACCAAGATATCCCAAAGTTCTAAATATTCTTAAAAAGTCTAAATCCTCAAAATTCTTACCATTTAACCCATTCAATTGGTTCTTATGGCTAAACTAATCCCCATATTCCGTAATAACTGCAAAATAAATTCTTAATTTCCTCAAAAATTATCTTAATTGGTCCTATATTTTAAAATTCTTACAGTTAACTTATAAGTTTTTGGCATTCTTAATTTCCTTCTACAAGTTTCTCATAACATAATTTCGATAAATTTAACTTATTTACCCAAAAATCAAATCTCATAATCAATCTTGTCTTTCATCAAAACTTAAGATCCCAATTTATCCATTTTCTATACTCCCAAAGTCATTGCAAATCCTCGAATCATTATTCCTTAGGTGAAATTTCCAAAAATTAATTCGACTAATAACCATGAATCATAAATTTTTTCCTTAGAAAATCTACGTGTCCCAAAAACATTCATAAAATTCACGATTAACTTACGGCCCAAAAAGTAGAACGTCAATACTAAAATCCAAAAATCAACATTGTCCAATTCCACCACAAAGCCAATATGCGTTGAAATCAAATATTTTCTTATTTCATATCATAACACGTGTAAAAATCATGAAGCATATAATCTTTTAGCATAACAAGGTCATGCAACCATGTAGGGTAAAAATCATTTGCCATGCAACCTTAAACATAAACGTCAATCAACTTCAAAACGTGTATGCACATGTAGCTTAAACATTTAGATCATGTAAACATGTAGGTAACATCACATAAATCCTATAAAGCATGTAAACTCACAATTGAGGCTTGACGACTGATCTTCCTGGCGCTGACGGTGGCACAACCCTTTACAGAACCATTGCTCTGATACCAACTGTAGCGTCTGCCATTTTTATTGCTTTAAAAGTACTAGATTTTTTTTCCCTAAATTTCGTCCATCCCATGAAAATATTTTTATAAAATATTTTCCCCTTTAAAATAAAACATCAACCAACTAGCATTTTAAAAATCAAGTGAAATAGTCATAAAACGAAGTCGTCAAATGTTTTACCAAACCTAAAAAAAACAATAGTTTGAAAAGTGTAGCCCATACTAACTTCTCAAAAATCTCTCAAAACATAATTAAATAATCTTAAAATCTTTAACGTAAATCATGAGTCAAAAACATAAGTGCGGAAAAATAGAAGCGCTGGTCCTCGGGTTGTGTGCACCTTCAGTCCAGTCAAATCATCCGTCAAGACCTCCCTCGACCTCACCTGCATCCATCACACCTAGTGAGTCTAAAGACTCAACACATCATAATCTTTATAACAAATAATATATATAAAACCACATGCAACAGTGAAAATACTTTTAAGTAAAATAACTTTTCATGACATGCAAACATAAACGTTAACTTTTTCCTTTTCCTCAACATGACATGACATAAAACCTTTAACATGATCATGAACATTTTCCTTATCCTTTTCCTTTTCCTTTGTTGAATTCAGATCGTTAATTGTGACTTTCTTGACATGACATGACATGATCGATGGATCCATCTACATGTAACCACAGTACTGGACGGCGGGGACATCAGCGACGCTATCACCGATCAACTGAGCCTTGGCCTAACATGATCGAATAGAAATACGAACGTCGGGGCTCCCTCTGGAGCCTTCTCCCATAAATGGGCTCCCTCTGGGGCCTTCTCCCCTCACGATATTCCCATTCTTCCTCAAACCTCATAACCTCATATTCGCAATAATGAAAACACGATCGTCGGGCTCCCACTGGGACCATCACCCTCACGACATCGCCATTATTAGCGAATTAGCCACAATCACTTCACATCCTTCAACTTTTTTCATTCACCACTTTATAAAAATCATGCATTTAATATTCTTTTCTTTTGAAAAACAAACATGCAACATATCTTTTAACGTTATTGTTTCCTCATAAAAATCCATAAACGTTTTAAAAGAAACCTTTCAACATATAAAAATCCATAAATTATTTAAATAAATATTTCAACATTATACACATTTAAAATATGCATTTAAATCTTAAACATTTTAACATATTAAATCGTAACCTTATAAAATAACATTTTGACATAATAAATCGTAAACATTTAAAATTCATGTCATAAAAATTCATAAACATTTGAAATAACCATATTAGCACATAAAACAGCATTCAGGACACTGCCATGACGTTTACTAATTTCTAGGTGTAAAAAGATCGTTTTACCCCTGGACGTAAAATTTCACGTTTTTTACATTTTCTTAATTTCATTGGCTCTAACATGTCCCAAATAATTATTTAAGCTTACATGAATTTTATTATATTTTTATTTAACTTAAAATGAGGACTTTTAAATAAATCTTTAAATAAGACGTATTACTGCGTTTTAATACCGAATTCACCCAAACCTTAATATAAAATTCCCAAATTCAAAACTTAGACTTTTAATAATTATTTAAGATAAAATATAATTTTTCATAATTTTATGAAGCTTAAAACTAGGCGTTTCAATTAACTCGTTAATTGACGTTTCGTGCGACGATTAAATCCCGAATAAATCCAAAACTCGTTATTTTGATCCCAAATTTTTAACATAACCTTTTCATGATTTATTCTACCCTTCCAAGTCATGAGACACCCCCGTGGACCCTTGGATTTAATTTTACTTCTTTAATTTTTTAAATTGACACCTTATTGAACACACCAAGCCATCTCCCAATTTACCCGAGCCATGCCCGAGCCACCTTGAGCCAAAACTTAGCCAACCCATCTAGGGACCCTACTGTGCAAGACCAGCCCGAAAAACCGGCCTTGGCCGCCCAAAACACTTCTGAAACTTGGCCCAAAAACCTGCATGTGTTGTGTGTGTGCTTCCTTGTATGTCTAGGACTCCTAACCCAACTAGGACTCTCCCAGTCGAGCCACCACCGAGCCCACATGACCCTAACCTTCCATGGATCACACCCAGCCCCTGCCCAGACCAGAACAACCCTGAACCCAAGCAGCAAAGCCCCTGAACCTTGACAGCAACTCACGCCTAACTTGCTGCCAAAAAGCTCTCCCTCACGTTTTCTATGCTTGGCTCTAGCCCCATCGATCCACCCTGCACCAACTCATGACCAAACCATCTAGGCACCCTCTTGGACCCTTAGAACCCATAGGAACCGAGCCCCAGGCTTGAAAACCGAAGCCCCCCACTTCAGCACAAGCATGACCGAGAAAACCCACCTAGACTAGGACTCCACGTTTTCTTGCTTAGCTACTTGACCACCGAACCAGACCTTGAACCAGACCTTTGTGCACCTTCTAAAGACCCTAAGGACCTAACCTAGCCCAGCCTAAAGCCCCTGACCGAGCCAACAAGCCCTGCACAAGCTGCTGCCCACCTGCGCTACTCTTCCTTGAACTCACGGGTTGGCTAGGACTCCTCCCCAGCCCTTGGTCTCGAGTCCTAGCATGGCTAAGACTCTTCCCCTGAACCGCACATGACTTTAGCCCAGCCCTGGTCCCAACCGAACCCAAGCTAAGCTAACAACTCATAAAACCGAGCCCCTTAATCTCTCAACCTCAAATTTTCTGTTCCAGCTTATTCCTGTGTGTGTGTGCAGCCTGTTTGTGCGTTTTTTAGGCCCTCAAACTCGTGTAAAACATGCCCTATATCATCTTAATTCATGGCAGCCCCTTAGGTGAATGAAATTCATGGTTCTTAGATCAACATGCATGTTTTAAAAACCACAAAAGAGTCACGAACGAAAATCTTCCAAGGTGCAACTTATTTTCATGCAATTTCAAACAAAAATAAATACTATGGTGTGATGAATGAGTAAAAAAAGAATATGGCTTGCCTTTGCATTTTAAACGCGTGATAAAAATGTTGACGATTGAAGAACGACGACGAGGGACGACGCTTGAAAACTCTAGCAACTTTGATGCTTTCTTCTTCAAACTTGTGTGTGCCGTGAGTGGGGTGGGGGAAAAGAGTTTTGGAGAGAATTTGTAATTGTAGGGGAAATTGAGGCGTGTTTTTTAGGGATTATGGGGTGGGTTATGGGGTTTAATTGTATATTATATAGTTTAATTAAAATAATCAAGTATTGGGCCTATTAAGGATTTAATTAGGTCTAATAGTCTTGAATTAAATACTAAAAATTATTTTGTTTAAATAAATTTGTGAATTTAATAGTCGGGTTGCCAAGATTTTTGCATTTTTGTTAAAAATCCAACGCCGATAAAATTTACGTCCCGACGTATAAAATCACCTCAAAACCCCTTATTTTCAAAAATAATAAAAAGTATCACCCATATATTAAATAATTAAAAATAATTATTTAATAAAAACATTTTCTATTTTTCATCTATCGGTCTCCGTTCCTCGATCGCAACTCGAATAACCTTTTAAAAATATGTTTTAATGCAATCATGTAGAAGAATATATTTTAAACATGTAAATATGCACAACATAATTAATTTATGCAATTAAAACATTTAATTAAAATACAGGAGAATTTAATAATTGCATGCATGTGGTTCGCGTGGACCTTAAAATTTTTCGGGGCGTTACAGTGGATGCTTGCGACATATGACAGGAGATGCAAGTGCGTTATCCCAACTGATCAAATACACTGGTCCAAACATCAGTTTCGGGGACAATTCCAAAGGTAGAGCTGTGGGTAAGGGTAAGCTTATCCGTGGTAACTTTACTTTTAAAGATGTTCTATTAGTAGAAAACCTGAAGTATAACCTGATTAGCATCAGTCAGTTATGCAACAGTGGATTCTCAGTACAATTTGACAAAAACTCATGTTTAGTCAAAACTTCAACTAATGAAATCATACAAACTGGCAAACGTTGTGGAAACAAATATAAAGTCAGTTGGAATTATCAAACTTATGCACCAGTTTGTTTTATTGCTTCCAAATCATCTAAAAACTGGTTGTGGCATAAGAGACTAAATCATTTAAACTTNATAAAGCTCTTCAAAAGACTTTTAAATGAAAAATCAGTTGGAATTGATCGAATCAGATCTGATCGAGGAACTGAATTCATCAATCAAACTCTTTCAAATTTCCTAGAAAATGCTGGAATTAAGCATGAGCTCTCAGCAGCCAGAACTCCTCAGCAAAATGGTGTAGCTGAGAGAAGAAATCGGACTCTTAAAGAAGCTGCCAGAACAATGCTTGCTGATTCTGGTATTTCTCAAAGATTTTGGGCAGAGGCAGTAAACACTGCGTGTTATACTCAGAACAGATCAATGATTAATAAGAATCATATGAAAACACCATATGAGATCTGGCATGGAAGAAAAAGTATAATTACTTATTTCAAAATATTCGGCTGCAGATGTTTTATTCTTGATAATGGTAAAAATTATTTAAAAGCGTTTGATGTTAAATCTGCAGAAGGAATATTTCTTGGATATTCGTCAGTTATTATAGCCTATAGAGTCTTCAACAAGAAAACCCTAAATGTTGAAGAATCTGCTCATGTTGATTTCGATGAAACTGAACTAACTAATAAGCCAACTGATCAAGTTGAGCTAGTTGATCGACTTACAGATATCAGTTTGGAAGATGCTGCCAAAAATGAAAGTCATGGCTATCAAAACATACTTCAAACACCTGAACCAGAAGTAGTTGACCAATCAGATGTGCAGGAAATCGTTGCTAATGATCAGTTGACAGAGCATAATAATAACATTCAAATACCAGTTGACGAAGCACCAACTGAGACTGAAAAATGTGTTCAGTTACCAACTGAAGAAATTGCTGATACAACAAATACTGAGTACAGATGGAGCAAATCACATCCACCTGAACTGGTAATAGGAAACCCATCTGATCCAGTAAGAACTCGCAATCAAATACTAAATTTATTTATCTATTCAGCATTTGTTTCACAACTAGAACCGAAGAAAACCGATGAAGCTCTTGCTGATCTTAACTGGGTAAAAGCAATGCAAGAAGAGCTAAATCAGTTCACTTATAACAATGTCTGGAACTTAGTTCCAAAACCAATATCAAAAACTATTATAGGTACAAAATGGGTATACAGAAATAAACTGAACGAAGATGGTTCAGTTGAACACAACAAAGCAAGATTAGGGGCACAAGGATATAGGCAAGAAGAAGGAATTGACTATGATGAGACGTATGCTCCAGTTTCTAGACTGGAAGCAATCAGAATTTTTCTTGCTTATGCATCACACAAGAAATTCAAGGTATATCAGATGTATGTAAAGAGTGCATTTCTGAACGGTCAACTACATGAGGAAGTATATGTTGAACAACCCCCAGGTTTTGTAAATCACAACTTTCCTGATCATGTATATCATTTGAACAAAGCCTAATATGGCCTTAAACAAGCTCCCAGAGCTTGGTACGAAACTATTTCAAAATTTCTAACTGATCATGATTTTTCTTTTGGATCAGTTGATAAGACCTTGTTCAAATTTGCTAAGAATGATCACATTTTAATAGTTCAAATTTATGTTGATGATATCATATTTGGGTCAACTAACCCCAAATTATGCGAAAAGTTTGCTAAGCTAATGCAGGATAAGTTTGAAATGAGCATGATGGGTGAACTGACATTCTTTCTTGGACTGCAAGTGAAGCAACTGGAGACTGGTATATTCATCAGTCAAACTAAATATACAAAGGAGCTGCTGAAGAAATTTGGCATGGAATCATGTTCAGCTGCAAATACTCCCATGAGCTCATCAGTAAAATTAGACACTGATCAAGGGGGAATATCAGTTGAGGCGACATTATATCGAGGTTTAATTGGTTCATTGTTGTACCTAACTGCCAGTCGTCCTGATATTGTATTTGCTGTCTGTATGTGTGCTAGATTTCAAGCAGATCCTAAGCAATCACATTTCTCAGCTGCTAAAATAATTTTGAAATATCTTAAGTGTACACAAAATGTTGGGTTATAGTATTCTAAAGACTCTACTTTCAATTTAGTTGGATATTCAAATACAGATTATGCAGGATGTAAGCTTGATCGCAAAAGTACAAGTGGATCTTGTCAGTTTCTAGGAGACAGACTGATCTCTTGGTTAAGCAAAAAGCAGACATCCATAGCTACCTCAACAACTGAAGCAGAATACCTTGCTGCTGGTAGTTGTTGTGCACAACTGATCTGGATCCAGCAACAACTGAAAGATTATGGAGTAATCACAAATGAATTGCCCATATTTTGTGACAATACGAGCACAATTGCCATCACCTATAATCCAGTTCTTCACTCAAGGACCAAGCATATAGATGTCAGGCACCACTTCATTAGA
Organism: Primulina huaijiensis; assembly: GCF_012295235.1. Taxonomy (NCBI): domain Eukaryota; kingdom Viridiplantae; phylum Streptophyta; class Magnoliopsida; order Lamiales; family Gesneriaceae; genus Primulina; species Primulina huaijiensis. The sequence continues at coordinate 10,449,972 of NC_133312.1, forward strand.
GATCATGCTTTGAAGAAGGACATCAGACTGGAGTATATTTCAACTGAGCAACAAGCAGCTGACATCTTCACCAAACCATTACTCGAGACTAAGTTTTCATACTTTCGCAATATTCTTGGTTTAATTGACTTGTCTTAAAATCATTATTGATGCTATTTTACTAATAAAATTATTTGCAGAAAATAAGAACACAACAAAAAATTGGAAATGATACTTTATTAAGAATAAAATCGATTCCACATTACAGAAGATAACTTAGAACCAACTGAATCTTTCCATTCTGTAATCCAATTATTCAACTCATAAATTCGGATTCTAGAAAATGATTCAGTTGTAGAAATCTTCTCAATTACATGCCATTCCTACCATAGCATTGCATGTAACAGAACATTGTCATCAACCAGGTCTGTAACATGCCTGACTTAAAAACGATCAATGTATTTTCTTGCTGTTGCTGCTTGAGCACGAGAAGGAGCAGCACCACTACTACTTATCCTCTACAAATCATGAATTTTGAACCATGTTGACATCACTTTCGTCAAGACATATTCCTCCATCGTTTTCTTCAACTCTTCTAAATAAGGACTTAATTGTTCAGTAACTTGAATATGTGTACTGCTGCATGCATCTGAATTACTTGAATCCGACATATTGAACTGTTATTATCTCACATTTTATCTCTATCGTCTTTTTATATACAGATGACATTAAATGTTGAAGAAGCTAAAGAGTCACGAGCCAACCGAAGCGTTTTTCTCATTTACCCAGGCTTCTTATTTATCAGTTGTTATCAACTGATATCAGTTTGTCATTTATGACTTAATGCTTAACTGATTCAAGTTCATAGTCAACTGATATAAGTTAGCCTTTCATCAGTTCATCTGTTTAAAGTTCTCAATTCAAATGTATAACAACTGATGAAGTTTATCATTTGCAAGAAAGAGAAAAACAAAGTTAAGCTCATAGAAATACTTTATTCAATCATAAACGTTTGCACGGATTACATCATCATATTTTTCCTCTACAACAATTATCCACATTTTCAACTAAGCGGATAAAGGTCCGGTAGATGTTGTGGGGACCCGGGCTCTAACTCAATTCGTTTTGGGATTAATTGGATCTTTGTTAGAAAATGTGGGTCAAAATTTTGCTTTTAACATACTACACATACATAAGATTTATTGCATTTCATTAAAAGCGAATACATGTCTTGTTTCATTTATACAATCAAACTAGTGTTTAAAAGTATTAATACATGTCTAAGAAGAAACCACTAGAAATCTTCTTCTACGCCCAAAATCTCCACGCTATCTCGATCTCTCATCTTTGTCTCGACCCTGATCCTGTCCCACCTGTGATCATGCACACATACAGACACAACCACAGCCGGATACTCCGGTGAGAACAAATCCCAGTATAAGACATGTATACATGCATGTCATGCAATTCAATACATAATCATAAAACATGCCATCATGAATAAAATTCAATAACCATATGTTCCATAGTCTATGAAACAAGATCAATGCAACATAACTCAAACTCATGTCTTGATTCAAATCGACTCTAACTCTAGGGATCC
>NC_133312.1:10451915-10460799 GCF_012295235.1 Primulina huaijiensis
ATAATAACATATACTGTATCCGTTCTTCGATCCGGTTGCGAATAAACGTTGCTTATAATTTCAAGAACACATAATCTACCTCAAATCAGAATTTCCCCAACACCAATATCGCAAATCATGCAAGAAATGAATGAAACTTACATCCTTTTGAAGCTTATGGCATGACGAGCATGAATCTATATTCGGATCGAAATTTGGATAGCCAACTCTTGCACAAGCTCAATTCTAAGCTAGGAGAATTCTTGAGGCTTCCATGGACGTTTTCTGAAGTTTCTCTCGGTGCTCAACAGCTGAAATGAAGACTCAGCACATTAAATTGCATGGCTAGGACACTTGTCTAATTTTTCCCAACTCTTAAGCGGCGCTCGGGCGGTCACATAATACCGCTCGGGCGCGAGATGTTCTGTCCGAAAACTTTTAGGGTTATCCCCTGGAGCTCGGGCAGTCACAAACCACCGCTCGGGCACCAGACTTTCTTTCCGATAACTTTTCTTGGTAATCATTGGCGCTCGAGCGGTCTCTTTCTACCGCTCAGGCGCCACGACTTCTGTACAAATTTTGGATCTTGAGTTGTACCGACGCCCGGCTTTTCCATTTGAATTCCTACAACCTNAAGCAATGACAAAAATCTAAACAGGAACTCACATCATCAAAATAACTCGGGATATCTCTGTCTCATCTCTGATTCTGTCTCCCAAGTGGCTTCTTCAGTGCCATGACGACTCCACTGGACTTTCACCAACGGAATATTCTTCGTTCTGAGCTGTTTTTCTTTTCGATCAAGAATCTGAATTGGCTGCTCAACGTAACTCAAAGTCTGATCTAGCTCGGCTTCTTCAGGCTGAATGACATGAGCACTATCTGGCATATATCTACGCAACATCGATACATGGAAGACGTCATGTATCCCTGATAAAGAAGGAGGAAGAGCAAGTCTATACGCACGATCGCCAATCTTTTCAAGAATCTCGTACGGACCGACGTATCGAGGAGACAATTTCCCACGCTTGCCAAATCTGACAATGCCTCTGAAAGGAGAAATCTTCAAGAATACTCTGTCTCCCTGTTCAAACACTAACGGTCTACGTCTGATGTTCGCGTACTTCGCCTGTCTATCTTGTGCTGTCTTCATTCGCTTCTGAATTATCTTTACTTTTTCAGTCATCTCATTAATCATATCAGGCCCAAGTTCTGGTACCTCTGAGATGTCATCCCAGTACAACGGAGATCTGCATTTCTTTCCGTATAAAGCTTCGAACGGTGCCATCTCAATGCTCGTCTGATAGCTGTTGTTGTACGAAAATTCACAAAGAGGTAGTGAATCTTGCCAACTAGTACCAAAATCTAGTACTACAGCTCTCAGCATATCTTCTAAAGTCTGGATAGTCCGCTCTGACTGTCCATCTGTCTGGGGATGGTAAGCAGTACTTAGGTGCAATGTCGTACCTAAAGCCTGCTGCAAACTGTGCCAGAAATGTGAAGTGAAGCGTGGATCACGATCTGATACGATCGACTTCGGCACACCATGTAGTCTAACCACTTCTCGGACACATATCTCGGCCATCTGATCATATCTGTACGTCATCTTGTACGGAATGAAGCATGCGGATTTGGTCAATCTATCTATCACAACCCAAATCGCATCGTAGCCTCTAGATGATCGTGGTAACTTCGTGACGAAATCCATGGAAATGTGATCTCATTTCCATTCAGGAATAGATAAACTTTAAAGTAACCCTCCGGGCTTCTTTCTCTCAGCCTTCACCTGTTGGCAATTTAAGCATTTCGACACAAACTCTGCAATGTCTGACTTCATTTGTTTCCACCAGAACTGTGTCTTCATATCATTGTACATCTTCCTGCCACCAGGATGAATACTGAACCGACTACAGTGCGCTTCTGACAGTATCTGTTGTTTCAAATCTGAAACATCTGGCACTACAAGATGGTTATTCACATACAAAGCCTGATCACGTACCTGATACTCAGAAATATGTCCTGATCTGACCATATCAATCGACTTCTGAACACTCTGATCGTTTCTTTGTGCCTCTTTGATGCAAAAAATCAAATCTGGTTCACACTGAATATTGGCAAGTCGCAACGGTCTACTATCTGTATCAAATTCTAATCCAGACAAACAGCAGTCTTCAAATAAATTCGAAACACCTATCGTCGATGAGGATAGGGAACATACCTTTCGACTCAAAGCATCCGCTGCTGCATTCGACTTCCCTGGATAATACTTGATCTCGCAATCAAAGTCTTTCAGCAGATCAAGCCATCGTCGCTGTCTCATATTCAATTCTGACTGAGAAAACAGATATTTCAAGCTCTTGTGATCAGAGTAGATCTCAAATTTCTCGCCATACAGATAGTGTCTCTATATCTTCAGTGCAAACACGATAGCCGCCAATTCCAGATCGAGAATTGGGTATCGAGTCTCGTGTGGCTTCAACTGTCTCGAAGCATAGGCAATAACATGCTGTCGCTGCATAAGAACACATCCTAACCCTCTGTGCGATGCATCACAATATACAACGAAATCACCTGTACCTGAAGGTATCGTCAGCACTGGAGCACTGGTTAGTCGTCTCTTCAACTCTAAGAAGCTAGACTCACAATCTTCAGACCACACAAATGGAGTATTCTTCTGTGTCAACTGAGTAATCGGTTTCGCAATACTGGAGAAATCCTTAATAAATCGTCGACAGTATCCTGCTAAACCCATGAAACTGCGTATCTCTGGCACAGAAGTCGGTCTCGGCCAACTGATCACAGCTTCAACTTTACTCGGATCAACAGAAATACCGTCTCCAGATATGATATGACCCAAGAAGACACCCTGTCTCAGCCAAAACTCACACTTTGACAATTTAGCATACAACTGCTCATTTCTAAACGTATGCAACACAATTCTCAAATGCTGAGCATGATCAGTCTCATTTCTCGAATAAACCAAAATATCATCTATAAAAACAATCACCAACTCAACCAGATACCTCTGAAAGACACGGTTCATCAATCCCATAAACACAGTTGGTGCATTCGTTAAACCAAAAGGCATGACAATAAACTCGAAATGTCCATACCTGGTTCGGAATGCAGTCTTCGGTATATCTGAATTTCTGACTCGCAGCTGATGATATCCAGATCGCAAGTCGATCTTGGAATAGACAGAGGATCCCTGCAACTGATCAAACAAATCGTCGATGCGAGGCAATGGGTACTTGTTCTTTACTGTTGCCTTGTTCAGTTGCTGGTAATCGATACACAATCTCATCGAACCATCTTTCTTTCGCACGAATAGCACTGGTGCGCCCCAAGGAGATACACTCGGTCTGATATATCCCTTGGCCAGCAAATCTTCAAGCTGTTCTTTCAATTCTTTCAACTCTATCGGTGCCATTCTATAAGGAGCTCTAGAAATAGGAACTGTACCTGGTACTAGATCAATGCTGAAATCTACCTCTCGAACTGGAGGTAACCCTGGAATCTCGTCTGGGAATACATCAGTAAACTCGCAAACCACTGGCAGATCTGCCAATGCTGGGCTCGATTTCAGTAGATCTACTGAATATACAAGGAACCCCTCTGCTCCTTTTTGCAACAATCTACTCATAGTGAGAGTAGATACTAAGGGAATCCGAGATCTGGAACCCTTACCGTAGAATTTCCATTTGTTAGCCATCTCTGGTCTGAATCTAACAATCTTCTGGAAACAATCTACTGTGGCTCGGTACTTGGTTAACATATCGATACCAATAATGCAATCAAAATCAGATAACCCAAGTACAATACAGTCTAAATCTATCTCATGCCCATCATACTGTAGTAAACATGATCTAACAGATGTCACTGATATCAACCCTGTCCCCAAAGGAGAAGAGATAGACACTACAGTAGACAACGACTCAATAGGCAATGCATATGTCAATGCAAAACGTTCTGATATGAATGTATGAGATGCACCTGTATCTATCAAAACATAAGCAGGATAACCGCAAAGAAAACAGTTACCTGCAATCACATCATCTGGCGCATCTTGGGCCTGCTCTTCTGTCAGTGCAAACACCTGAGCCTGCTGTCTGGAAGGCTGGCTCACAGTCTGGCTACCTTTGGCTCGGGGCTGGGTCCGTGTAGGGGTCGGCTGAAAGGAGTGAACAGATGAGACTTGCCTCTCAGGCTGAGCTACTGACCCAGATGCTCCTACACTCTGAGCTTGATGTACCCCTTTCTGTGGACAAACCCTGGAGAAGTGGCCCTGTTGTCTGCAAATGTTGCAGCGACCCATCACGCCCTGACACTGCTCGGTGGCATGTCTACCTCCACAAGAACTACAGTAAACACCTGTATACTCTAAACTCTAGCTAGGACCTCTCTGTCGTGACCCACTAGAGCTCGATGAACTGCTCCCTGATCTCTTAAACTGTCTACCTCTCGCTTTCAGAAAATCTTTCTTGCCACTACTACTGCTTCCACTATCAAATCGAGAAGGAGGTGGTGAAAACTGGGTGGCGGGCAGTGGTGGTCTCTGACTCTGAGCACTATATGAAGCTCCTTGCTGTCGAACCAATCCAGCCTCGGCTCATTTCGCTCTGTTCAGTGTATCAGAAAAAGTGTTGGGTCGTCCCGTGTTCACCAAAGTAAAGACGTCAGGGTTTAAGCCATTGATGAACTGATCAGCGACCGCTTCATCACTTCCTGCTACATGTGGCGCAAATTGGAGCAAGGAAGAAAACTTGGCAACATATTCTTCAATGTTCCACTGCCCCTGTCGTAAGTTTGCAAATTCTGCCCCTTTGTCTTTTCGATACGACACTGAAAAGAAATGTTGATAAAACTCATCTTTAAATACCTTCCAAGTAATATCGATACCTTGATACTCCAATGCTCTTTTCGTGGTAAGCAACCAACTCTTCGCCACTTCTTGCAACTGATGTCCTATTAATTTCACTCTTCTTTCATCTGTATAGGCAAGAGATTCAAACAGCATCTCTATATCGTCTAGCCAACTCTCACAATCCACTGCAGTCTCAGTACCCTTCAAGGTCGGAGGATGAAATGACTGAAACATCTTCAATAAAGTCTCCATCGGTGTTGCAGTAACGTCCATCTTAGTACCTGACGTACTACCCTGTTCTGGCACTTGACCTGCGACTGGTTGTGGTATTCTTCGAGGAGGCATATCTAATTATCAAACGGATTAGTACACAATCTATACAATCTGTCTCGGCCCTCCTCTGATCATATACCTCTGATCCAGAATCGGTTCTGATTCAGTCTTTGCAATTAGATGCTGAAATCGACTCAGATAACAATACAACATAGAATAGTGAAAGCAATAAATCATGCTAACACACAAAAGCAAGGAAGAAGGCTCATTNTTTGTTAGAAAATGTGGGTCAAAATTTTGCTTTTAACATACTACACATACATAAGATTTATTGCATTTCATTAAAAGCGAATACATGTCTTGTTTCATTTATACAATCAAACTAGTGTTTAAAAGTATTAATACATGTCTAAGAAGAAACCACTAGAAATCTTCTTCTACGCCCGTAATCTCCACGCTATCTCGATCTCTCATCTTTGTCTCGACCCTGATCCTGTCCCACCTGTGATCATGCACACATACAGACACAACCACAGCCGGATACTCCGGTGAGAACAAATCCCAGTATAAGACATGTATACATGCATGTCATGCAATTCAATACATAATCATAAAACATGCCATCATGAATAAAATTCAATAACCATATGTTCCATAGTCTATGAAACAAGATCAATGCAACATAACTCAAACTCATGTCTTGATTCAAATCGACTCTAACTCTAGGGATCCAAGTGTGAATAAGACGTCATAGTCTGCCACCTACCCTCCCAATCGGGGTGACGGTACGTCTTATTCTTAGACTTCGGTCCTGTCTGTATCGAATGTCTACAATCGGAGAAATCTGCTCCTATGCGTCGATACCACCGAACATCTAGAAATTTGACAATTCTGCCAATGACTCTCCTATCTTAAATGCTTGAATATAAATCAATAGACAAGGCGTAAACATATAAAAATATAAACAATCTAGTATGTGATTTTGGGAAACTCAAATCAAGTCTAATTCGAGTTGTATCTTCCCGCATTTACATGAATTATACATTTCTTGTCGTTCGTAGAAGTCGAAGTCTCGTATTCTTGATATCGAATCTGTCAAATCCAATCTGAAATGACATATATACAATGCACCATATCAATCTCTAACTTCAAGCAATACATATACGGATCAATATTCAATCTCGGTACATTTCGACGGCATAACGACGTAATCTTTCGATACCGGTAATGCCAACAACAAGCTCAACAACTTATAAGCAAGATAATATCACATCTATACAAATATGAATAACCTAACACATACATAGCTGCAAAAACCGATAATAACATATACTGTATCCGTTCTTCGATCCGGTTGCGAATAAAAGTTGCTTATAATTTCAAGAACACATAATCTACCTCAAATCAGAATTTCCCCAACACCAATATCGCAAATCATGCAAGAAATGAATGAAACTTACATCCTTTTGAAGCTTATGGCATGACGAGCATGAATCTATATTCGGATCGAAATTTGGATAGCTAACTCTTGCACAAGCTCAATTCTAAGCTAGGAGAATTTTTGAGGCTTCCATGGACGTTTTCTGAAGTTTCTCTCGGTGCTCAACAGCTGAAATGAAGACTCAGCACATTAAAATGCATGGCTAGGACACTTGTCTAATTTTTCCCAACTCTTAAGCGGCGCTCGGGCGGTCACATAATACCGCTCGGGCGCGAGATGTTCTGTCCGAAACCTTTTAGTGTTATCCCCTGGCGCTCGGGCGGTCACAAACCACCGCTCGAGCACCAGACTTTCTTTCCGATAACTTTTCTTGGTAATCATTGGCGCTCGAGCGGTCTCTTTCTACCGCTCAGGCGCCACGACTTCTGTACAAATTTTGGATCTTGAGTTGTACCGACGCCCGGCTTTTCCATTTGAATTCCTACAACCTTAATTCTATCAATTCAGTACCATCTGACCACAGTAATCAAATCTCGGGCATTACAGATGTCTTGTCAGAGCTCTGAGAAACAGCTATGCTATTAAGGATTTTCAGTTCCTTTCGAAGCATTAGCTGATAGAGATGACCATCCTTAAAGATGTCCACCCACACAACTATGTTCAAGTGCTCCCGTAATTTTTTCATCTCTGCCACCAGCTCAGGAGTGGTAGCCTCCCCAGTATTGTACAGGAACTCAAGCTTCTGTAACTTTTCCCAGTAGTGAAGACTCTTATAGAAGACTTCATCTTCTATAACAGCCTTCCTGGCCTCCAGAGCAAACGGCTAAGCACTCGAGCTACTCGTATCTGCCATTCTTTTTGTCTTGAATATTTTCACCAATATGACTGAAACTAACCGTGTTACTTCTATTTATAGCCAAAATCCATGGAAGCTGAAGGGCCGTCAACATTTCAGCAAACGATAATCTTTCTGACCCTTAAAATTATTTTATATCGTCACTTTAATTATTCTATGCACCGATTAAGGGGGAATATCAGTCTTTGAAAATGTTAACTGAGAGGACAATTGTTTGTGAATTCTCAACTGAAATGAATCAGTCTCCCAACTAATTGTTCAGCTGAATATTTTAAAAATCTTCTCATATAAGTTAACAAATTAAAATACTTATTATATTCCAAATCAATTAACGTGACTGCAGTTTCATAACGTGGCCTATTTTAAACCGCTCATTTTTTCACACACGCTTACAGCACACTTACACATATTCTTATTCAAATTTTTTTTGGACTGACACGTGTCCCGAATTTGAACAGTCACGAACAAATGTACTATGCCCGCCTCAATTCAGTTTTCTTTCTTACGCATACAATCAGTTCCTAAGAGTATACTAATTCCAAAGCTTATCTTTTACGAATTTCAGATCAGTTTACCTTTCGAAATGGCGAATCAAATCCCAGCTCACATGTTGAACGCTATGGCCATTGATTTTGACTCAGTTTTATCAGTTCAAGAAGCTGATGTTAAGAACGTCTTTCTGAAGATTGAATCTGCTGGTCTCAGGATGTTTTGGGACAATCTTCGCAGGAGATCTACCCCAAGGATGTAAATGAATTCTATATGAAGGGGTTTGTCACTACTATGGAAGTATCTCTGTAACTGTCAATAGTCAGCTGTTGATCCTATCTGAAGAGACTTTCGGATAAATTTTCTCGTTGCCGACTGATGGGTACGTCAGTTTCTCTGAAGTCAAAACATCTGACATTGAAGAAATGCAATCCTTACTGTATGCTGATGGGCGGAAAATTAAAGTTTCCGATCCTAAGAAGGAACTGAAACATGAGGTTCAGTTATTAGCCGATATTGTGGCGAAGGGCATATTGGATAAAGTAGGCTCTTATGATGCCCTTACTCTTGAGAAATTCCAAGTGATGACCATCATCATGAGAGAGAAGAAAGCTAACTGGAGGCACATTATCTTCAATATTCTAAGGAATATGCTTCAATCTACCAAACAATCAAGAGGCTTTGCCATTCCAATCAGTTATCTTCTGAAACTAAAGGGAATGGTGGCTGACAATGGTGGAAAATCATCAAAGTTCAAGGTCTTCACTGCCAAGAACATCTTGCCACCAAAAACCAAACAGGTGGTTGGGATGCAACCATCTGCTCCAACACCAGTCAAGAAGGCCAAAACTTTGGCCCAACTGAAGACTGCAAAATGAAAACTGATTATCAGAGAATCAGATTCGGAGAAAACTCCTTCTCCTAAGCTTGTCAAGATACCGAGGACGCAAAGAACTAAACCTATAACAGCGGTGAAAGTCAT
>NC_133312.1:10460899-10461413 GCF_012295235.1 Primulina huaijiensis
ACCTACAATAAAAAGAAATTAGCTAAATGAAAAGAAATAAAGAAAGAATATACAAAATGTGAAGGCCTATGAATCCTTGCTTGAAAATTTGCGGAAAAATTAAAAATTTTCTTTTTAAATAATCAAAATGCCTCATTCATAAATAAACCGATAAACAAAGTTTTATATTCAAAATGGCAGCGGAAGAAAATATTTGTATGCGAAATAACAATTTAAGAATATCCCACAACTGATAAAAATTGTTTGAGAAATAAAATAATAAATGCTGAACTGAGGTCCTCGGGTGCCACTACTGCTGACCCAAGCTGGCTCACTGGTCCCCGCCCTCGGCCCTGACCTCATCAGTACCTACAACAATCAAGTCTAGTGAGCCTAAAGACTCAGCATGCATATATCGTAGGTAACGAGTAAATACTAGTAAAATTTTTGCATGGGATAAAATATCATGTCATGGGGCATACTGAAAATAACCTGTACTGAGCAATTATAATACGTGCATGACTGAATTAAAATC
>NC_133312.1:10462606-10482230 GCF_012295235.1 Primulina huaijiensis
TTTTTTAATATCTTAGAGTTTGATAAATGATTTGATAACAAAGATTTGAAGGATATTTTGAGTGTATTTGGTCGATGGTTAGGTCTAGGATCAATGGAGGAATATTGCTTAATTAATTTATTTGTTAGAGATAAAAAAAAAATGGAGAGAATATTTACCTAGAAAAAAGATTAAGGGAAGAGAAATAAAGGATGAGTTGAAAAAAATCAAATCTTTGAAAATAAGGCATGACCGATTTTTGCTAGCAAGGTGGGGTGGAAAAATGTTTAAATTAATAATTATTGGGGAATTAAAAGGTGAGGGATTTATCTACTAAAAATGGATAAGGAAAGAAGTCAATTAAATTGTGAGTTGTCAAACTAATCAAGATTGGGTTGGATAATGAGGGGGCCGAAATTTTGAATGCTAAATTAGGTAGAAATATTGCTTAATTCATGTATTTTAAATATTTAAAGTTTTATCTACCCATTAAGTATTAATTAATTAGTTAAGGAATAACATTATCTTGCATACATGGTTAGATATTTAAATCTTAAAGGTAAATTTACTATCATGATAAATTATAATTTCTTAACTAAAATAAGTCTAGATTAACTTATCTCAATTGGTCACATATTTAAATTTAGGCTATTAATTAAATTATTGGACATAAAGAATTTATTTGCTACTTATCTCAAGTTAATTAAATAAATCCCTAAACCTTCTTTTATTTTAAAATGATTTATTATTTATCTTAAATAAATTCTAAGAATATTTTCTTAATATTAAAATTTATTTCTTTACTCCAACTCCGGTCCGGCCTCACTTAATGAACTGAAAAGAATAAAATTTAAACTACTGAATAAAATACTTAGCTTCAAAGAATGCATTTAAATACTCATGCAATGAAGTCAATTTAATTAAAAAAAATTAGAATTATGCATGGCTTATACGCAGTCTAATTACGGGTTCTACACCTCTCCCCCCCTTAAAGAAATTTCGTCCTCGAAATTAGAACTCACCAAATAACTCGGGGTACCGACTCCTCATTTCTGGCTCAGACTCCCACGTAGCTTCCTCCTCTGAATGGTTGAGCCATTTGACTTTGACTCGCTTAACCAACTTGTTCCGCAGCTTCTTCTCCTGTCTGTCTAAGATCTGCACTGGTCTCTCCTCATAAGACAGGTTCGGGGTAAGCTGCAACGGCTCAAAGTTCAGCACATGCGAAGGATTCGCCATGTACTTTCTCAGCATGGAGACGTGGAACACATTGTGTACTCCGGCCAGATTCGGCGGAAGAGCAACACGATAAGCTAGCGTCCCAACTCTGTCAAGGATTTCAAAGGGTCCAATGAATCTCGGACTGAGCTTCCCTTTCTTCCCAAATCTCATGACACCCTTCATAGGTGCCACCTTCACGAAAACATGGTCGCCGACTGCGAACTCTAGATCTCTCCTCCTCTGATCTGCATAACTCTTCTGTCGACTCTGAGCAGTCCTCATCCTATCGCGGATCTGGGCTACTACATCAACAGTCTGCTGAATAATCTCTGGACCCAATTCTGCTCTCTCTCCTACTTCATCCCAATGAACAGGAGATCTACACTTGCGGCCATACAGAGCTTCATACGGAGCCATACCAATAGATGACTGGAAGCTGTTGTTATAGGTGAACTCCACCAATGGCAACTTCGACTCCCAACTCCCTGAGAAGTCAATCACACAAGCACGGAGAAGATCCTCTAAAATCTGAATAACTCGTTCTGACTGACCATCTGTCTGAGGATGGAAAGCTGTGCTAAACAGCAACTTCGTACCCATAGTCGAATGCAAACTCTTCCAAAAAGAGGAAGTGAATCTGGGGTCTCTGTCAGATACTATCGAAACGGGAATACCATGGAGTCGGACTATCTCCCGGATGTACAACTCCGCATACTGAATCATGGTGAAAGTCGTCTTAATAGGCAAGAAGTGCGCTGATTTGGTAAGACGATCTACAATCACCCAGATGGCATTTGATCCTCTGACTGACTTCGGCAAACCGGTCACGAAGTCCATGGTAACATTCTCCCACTTCCACTCGGGAATGGGAAGAGGCTTGAGCAACCCTGCTGGTCTCTGATGCTCTGCTTTCACTAACTGACAAGTCAGACACTCAGATACAAAACGTCTGATGTCTTTCTTCATCCCTGGCCACCAATACAATAGCTGCAGATCCTTGTACATCTTCGTACTCCCAGGGTGAATGGAGTACGGCGACATATGGGCCTCTGATAAGATGTCTGCTCGGATAGAATCACTGCTAGGAACCCATATCCTGTCTCGGTATCTCACAATACCGTCGCTGACTGTATACAAGACACTGCCCTTGGCTTCATCCCTCTTCTTCCACTGTGCCAATTGCTCATCTGCTGACTGACCATTGCGAATACGGTCAAGAAGAGAGGACTGAATGGTCAAGGTAGATAGACGGGGAACTCTACCTTGAGGATATGACTCTAGATTAAACCTCTGCATCTCAAGCTGAAGAGGTCTCTGAATCGTCAAATGAGCCATTACTGCGACTTTTCTGCTCAATGCATCTGCAACTACATTAGCTTTACCCGGGTGGTAGCTAATGTCACAGTCGTAATCCTTCACAAGCTCCAACCAACGCCTCTGACGCATGTTCAGCTCCTTCTGCGTAAAGAAATACTTGAGGCTCTTATGGTCGGTAAAGATCTGGCACTTCTCTCCATACAGATAATGCCTCCAAATCTTCAAGGCAAAAACTACTGCGGCCAACTCTAGATCATGGGTAGGGTAATTCTTCTCGTGGATTTTCAACTGTCGAGAAGCATACGCTATCACTTTCCCATGCTGCATCAATACTGCGCCTAAACCGAGCTTCGAAGCATCGGTATAAAGGACAAACTCGCCGGGCCCTGACGGCATGGCCAACACTGGTGCTGAGATAAGAGCTTGCTTCAAGGTATCGAAGCTCTTCTGACACTCCTCGCTCCACAAGAATTTAGCATTCTTCTTGGTCAAAGATGTGAGTGGGACGGCAATAGAGGAGAATCCCTTAATGAACTTCCTGTAATATCCTGCTAGCCCAAGAAAACTGCGGACCTCTGATGCATTCTGCGGCACAACCCAATCTCTGACTGCGGCAACTTTCGCTGGGTCTACCTCAATACCACTGCTAGAAACAATGTGGCCTAAGAACGCCACCTTCTCTAACCAGAATTCGCACTTACTGAACTTTGCGAATAATTTGTGCTTCTGCAAGGTCTGTAAAACTGTGGTCAGATGCCTCCTGTGCTCCTCTTGACTCTTGGAGTAGACGAGAATGTCGTCTATGAACACTATCACAAACTGGTCAAGATACGGCTGAAATACGCGATTCATGAGATCCATGAAGATCGCTGGCGCATTCGTCAGACCGAACGNTTCTTCTCGTGGATTTTCAACTGTCGAGAAGCATACGCTATCACTTTCCCATGCTGCATCAATACTGCGCCTAAACCGAGCTTCGAAGCATCGGTATAAAGGACAAACTCGCCGGGCCCTGACGGCATGGCCAACACTGGTGCTGAGATAAGAGCTTGCTTCAAGGTATCGAAGCTCTTCTGACACTCCTCGCTCCACAAGAATTTAGCATTCTTCTTGGTCAAAGATGTGAGTGGGACGGCAATAGAGGAGAATCCCTTAATGAACTTCCTGTAATATCCTGCTAGCCCAAGAAAACTGCGGACCTCTGATGCATTCTGCGGCACAACCCAATCTCTGACTGCGGCAACTTTCGCTGGGTCTACCTCAATACCACTGCTAGAAACAATGTGGCCTAAGAACGCCACCTTCTCTAACCAGAATTCGCACTTACTGAACTTTGCGAATAATTTGTGCTTCTGCAAGGTCTGTAAAACTGTGGTCAGATGCCTGCTGTGCTCCTCTTGACTCTTGGAGTAGACGAGAATGTCGTCTATGAACACTATCACAAACTGGTCAAGATACGGCTGAAATACGCGATTCATGAGATCCATGAAGATCGCTGGCGCATTCGTCAGACCGAACGGCATCACAAGGAACTCGTAGTGACCATAACGAGTCCTGAAAGCAGTCTTGGAAACATCAGCATCTCTCACCCTCAACTGGTGATAACCGGAGCGCAGATCAATCTTGGAGAAAATCGAAGCTCCCTGTAACTGGTCAAACAGATCCTCAATCCTCGGAAGTGGGTATTTGTTCTTCACTGTAACCCTGTTCAACTCCCGGTAGTCAATGCATAGTCTCATAGAGCCATCCTTCTTCTTAACAAACAAGACTGGCGCGCCCCAAGGTGAAAAACTAGGGCGAATGAACTCCTTGTCAAGAAGTTCCTGAATCTGCTTCTTAAGCTCTGCCATCTCTGTCGGTGCAAGTCGGTACGGTGCTTTTGAGATCGGAGCCGTACCTGGCATAAGCTCAATGGAAAATTCCACCTCTCTCTCAGGTGGCATACCAGAGACGTCTTCAGGAAAAACGTCTAAGAAATCTCTGACAATCGGGACATCTGAGGCTGACTGGCTGGGTGCCTCGGGGACAGATAAAAAGGTTGCTAGAAATGCCCGACACCCTCTATGCACGAGCTTCCTAGCCTGAACATAAGGAATAATACGCGGTAGAGGAAAGTACCTGTCTGGCTCAAATAAGAACTGCTCCATTCCTGGCGGTCGAACAAGAACAGATCTCCGCTGGAAGTCTATCAACACCCTGTTCCGCAATAGCCAGTCCATCCCTAGGATGATGTCAAATTCTGGCATCGGTAGCACGATAAGATCCGCATACACAAGATTTCCATGCAGCTCAAGGTCTATATCTCTGATCACATTAGTAGCTGCCATCTCCTCGCCTGACGGCAACACTACTGAAAAGGCTGTGTCTAGCCCAATGGTCTTGATCTTAAGAAAGTTCGCAAAGACCTCCGAAATAAACGAGTGAGTGGCCCCTGAATCTATCAAGGCCTTGGTAGCGGAACCAGATATAAAAATTCTTCCTGAAAGATCGGAACTCTAAGTTGAATCCAATAGCTACAAGAATTAAACTTATAGACATGCAAAGATCAAAGTTCTTCTAGCTTAAATTCTCAAAATAATATTGAGTAGAGCATGCAATCCTATATCAGTTTCTAAGTTCAAGATCTTAATTCTGGTTCCCATTTGAGTTTTCTAGTTTGAGTTATCATTATTTTACTAACACGTAGAAAACCTGAAAATAAAACATATTTAGTAAGACATTTAAATATAAACAAACAATACTAAAATAACATAATTTTATAATTTTAAAGAAACTTAAATTTTAAAATATAGGTTTTAACATATAATAAATTATTAATTTTAAGTTTCATCACAAATCTAAAGGCGTTATATTGAGGGAACCAGTGGACATCACTTATTCTGGTTTTGATATTCCTCATATTCTCACAACTGAAATAGGAAAAGGCAAGCTAATTGAAGAGCCAAAGCCATCTAATGCCATCCAAACTCACATTGACCTGGTTTGGGAACAGGTCAATGCATTTGCCACAGCGAAACTAAAATCTTTTGATAGTTGGAAGAAGTTCAGGACTGAGATTTTTGCCAAAGAGCTGAAGCGCAAATCCCAACTGAAAAAGTTTATTAAACTTGAAGATATTGTGTTGAAAATAGTCAAAGCTGCTACGATTGCCCAGGCATTGGAGAAGCAAAAATATTTCTTTGATCAGATTCAAGTCAAAAAGCTGACTAAAATGGTTGAAGAGCTGAAATCCAACTACAATCCCGTAGGTCCAACTGCCTATTATGATAGATCTGTGTTCACCCAACTGGACACAGATCTTAGTGGCCTACAAATGGAAATCAGATTTTGGGAACAGGATCAGGAATTGGTTCTCCTTGAAAAATCCTCCCGTTCAAAAGCAAAAGAAGATACACTTTCCTCCCAGCAGAAAGAGCCATCTCCACAACCAGTTGCTGAAAAACCTGTTCAGGATGTGCCACAATCATCTGCTGTTGAACATCAGATGTACTCTGAAGCTGAGCTGACTTTTGCCAACATTGATGAAATTATTCAAGCAGTGGCGAAAGAATCTCTTATGAGTGAACCCATCTCTGAAGAAGTTGATCACTCAACTGATCAAATCGCTCAAGAGGTTCCTATCTCAATAGAAGTACCAGTTCAGTCTGTTGTTGCTGAAATAGAAGATCAAGCAGTGGTGGCTAGCTCATCACCAAATCAACAGATTGCTGAAAAACTTCCAACTGATGAGCCAGCTCAAATCACAACAGATTTTCAAGAAGATGCATCAGCTCATGATCAATCAACTGAAGATCCTGCAGTCTCTCCTATTCAGCAGAAAAGTATCTCTGCTGATCATCATCAATCTTCACCTCCTACAGTCCAAGTGGCAGTAACTGAAACAGATGTTCCAGCACAGACTGTTTCTGAAACGATGATATCTGATAAGACCATGGTGGTCTTTGATCAAGTCACAACAGAACCAGGAACATCTTGTCAGTCTCCGCCTCATTTTTCTACAGATTTTGATAAAGTTTTGGAAGATATTAAGGAAATTCAGCAGAAAATGAATGAAATGATCAATCATGTATACAAGATCCAGCATACTGAATTAGAGCATTCTCTGAAACTGGAACATTCTGAAAAATTCAACTATCAGAAACTGACGACAATTCAAGATGCTTTAACATCTCTCTCTCGCACAGTGGATGATATTCAGAAGAATAGAGGATTGGTTAAGAGTCTCTCAGTGACTCAAGACTCTATCAGCAAAAGAGTTGATGCTGTGGAGACACTTGTATCAAGAAAGATAGATTTACTTCAAATCACTCTAACCTCTGCTGTTGAAAACGTATCCAACTCTGTCAACTTTCTATCAACAGATGTTCGAAGATTATCCTTGAAGATGGAGCTGTTTGACAAAAAGGGGGAAGAGATCAAAGAGATTCTAGAACAACAGAAGAAATCTTTTCGTTGAAGAAATTCTCTACAAGTCTATCTATCTTGTATTTGTGTGGATTATTATTCAGCTGATCAAGATCAACCTCTTATTTTATCTACAATGTTTTCAGATGATCAGTTATTATTCACTTAGTTTTGTCAAACACCATAAAGGGGGAAATTGTTGGAAACGAAATTCCGGCGTTTGACAAAATATGAAATTCTGGAGTTTGACAAACTGATCAACCAACTGATACGCGCAATTATACTCAGCAACTGGACTTAACAACTGAAATCAGCAGATCTAAACTGATCAGTTGGAAACCGATCAGTTGATATATTCAGCCGTATGTTTCCTTCAACTAAAAATGTCTCGGGAAAGAACATTCAACCGCCAAAGAGACAAAGCAGATTGCAATTGAATATGAAACACCGCACTTCAATCAATACAGCATAGAACAACGCATTTCGGCTAAAGCAATTAAGACGCCGCATTACAATAAATGAAGCAAACAATGCCCAAGAAATGATGAAGTGGCAATCAACGGATACAAAGATGCAAACATATCTCAAGTTACCGTTAGAAGGGAAGCTTATAAATATGACAGAAGAACAGCTGAAAAAGGAGGACACAGATCACTCTATTCAAAGCTTGCTGTTACTCTGTCAAAATCTCAGCTCACCCTTACTTGATTTATTTGTAGCATTCAAGGATACAATCCGAGCTCACTAGCACTTCGTAATAATCGTTAAATTCGATAGTGCTAAGATCAGTTACGCACTGAGAACATTTTGTAATACTAAGAGTTTCAGTTTTTGGCAGTGATAAGTCCAAACTGAAGTGGGTCAGTACAAATCTTGTATTCGATCAAAGTCTTTTAGTGGAAATCATATCCTTGAGATAGAAGGGGTGACGTAGGAGTAATTGAAATCTCCGAACATCCAGAAACAATCCTTGTGTATTTTATTTCAGTTTTGTATTCTATCTTTCAGTCAGTTAATTTCCGCAACTACTTCAGTTTAACTGATTGTCATTGACCAGCAAGATTCCGAGAATCAGTTTCTCACCAAACTGAACTCAAAACTCGAAAAGATCAGTTTTAATTGTGAGTGTTTATTCAACCCCCCTTCTAAACACTCTTGTTACGTTAATCGATCCTATCAACGTATGTGCTACTTTAAAATGCATGTGGTTTTATTATGTATTACTTGCTATTCTCAGTTTATAAATGTTTAGTCTTTAGACTCACTAGACTTGATCGATGCAGGTGAGGACGGGTTCGAGGAGACGAGAGGTGGGGACCAGTGAGTTGGCTCGGACTGTGCGGAGGCCTAACCCAAGGATCGCTTAAGTTTTCAAGAATTTTATGCATGTTAAATTCATTTACTCTGATTTTGATGAAATTACTTCACGTCGTTTAAATTTTGTAAGCTCGTGTTGATTGTGACATTGATGTCACGGAAATAGTTTGTACTCGTTTATATTTCAAATATTTAGTCAAGCATTTTATTTATATTGCATTTTGAAACATTTTTACTTATTTAAGAAAAATTTTTATTTTTCGCAAATTTTACGTAGTTTTAAAGTACGGTGGTACGTCACATCAATGATACATTGAAAGCTTGTGCGTTAAACTTCAGCTCACACTGGAGTGATCACCTAACTCTGGTAGAATTTTTCTACAATAATACCTTCCATAGTTGTTTGGGTATGACACCGTATGGAAGAAAATACCGATCACCTCTGTATTGGGATGAAGTGGGAGGGCATCACTAGACCTGAACTCGTTCAAACTATTGTGGACAAAGTTAAAACAATCAGGCAACGACTCAAGGCATCCCAAGATTATCAATTAGCTTTACCACCCAACCTATCTAGAATTCACAATGTTTTCATGTGACAATTAAGAAAATATATAGCCGATACTTGTCACGTACGGGAATAATAGGCACTTTTTTCTCTACCCGAAGCCGACGAATCCAGATCCACCCCACCCCTAAATGTAAAAACACTCACCAAGCATTATGGGGTTCCTGAAAAGAATTCACCAACCATATGGGCCAAAACGACATTACTTAAATTTACAAGGACTGTTTTGATATTTTCATCTTAATCTGCGGGAGAAATAACAGCGGTAGAGCAAACAGTGAAATATCAACGATGGCGTGGAGAGGGCAGCTTTCGCGAAATCTCAAGGAGCTTCGTATCCTTTTCTCTCCTGCTTCTTCTTCAAGCTCCACTACTAGGTTTTCCTTGCATTTTTATTTTTTCGTTTGCTATTTGTATAACTCNTTGTTTTCAGAGCGTTTATTGAGAATAATTACAAGGATCTGAAGACTAAAAACCCGAAGCTTCCGATTTTGATCCGTGAGGCCTCGGGCATCGAGCCGCAGCTTTGGGCGAGATATGGTATGTATGCATTTTCAGATCTATTGGGTTTTGTTTCTTGTTGGTGAAAAAGTTGTACTATTTTTCAATTATTTAATGATTTTTTTGATGGATTTTGGTAGTCTGGTGGAGTGATCTTTGCTGCTATGATTCTATGTTTGTGCGGTCGAGTTCTGTTTTGCAGACACCCTATGGCTAATCATTACTTGATCATAAAATTTACTTGCTGTCCTGCCTGAGTTTCATGGAGGTCTTATGTTTCAGTGTCAGCTGTCAATATAAAGTAATGTTAACCAATTGTATGCTATGAATTTTATCAGCATGCTGGTGTTGTGATGAAATTTTTGCAATATTGGCGGGTTATTGTTTAAGGTAATTATGAACATTTTGTGTTGGATTCGCGAACTTGATGACATACTGGTTTTGACTGCCATTTTCTTGCATCTTATTACTTGAATATTGTCTAGAACATTCAAATGAGATTTTCTCCTCCAACCAATGATATAAGATTTGGATGATGAGGTGGTCGTGTGGATGTGTTACTAAACTATTCAAAACTCAATACCATAATTTTATGATGTTTTCACTTTTCACATGCATGATTTTGGAAGAGAGTTTGTGGAAAAGATTCAACTGCATAAGTTAGTCCATTGGATGGCATAATACTAATTATGGCTATACTACCTCTGATATTTGTCCACTCAATCTTGTAGTTGCACATCAAAAGATTGTCAATCGTGTGAAACTCATTCTGTCAGTCAACTTTACCTCAAAATCCTGTGTAATTTTAATTGCTAGTGCTGATCAGATCATCAGAAACAAAAAAAAGAAAAAAAGAAATTGAAAACTTTGGCAAGTTTCTTTTCCTTTTATTAGTGGAATATGATCATTTACTTTTTTGTTCAACATTTTATCATGGGAAATTAAAACTTTTTGTAACTTGATTAATTCTGTTTGCGTGCATTCTTGGACTTTATTGTGAAAATTTGATATTTGTCGAAGCGTGTTCCACCACTTTTAATTCTTGTCCATTTGCATTTGGTCATCTTTGATAGATATATAAAATTAAAATCATAAATTATTTATATGGATATAGTGCTATGCTGGGCATTGATTGAGTGTTTTGGCAGAAATGACAATTGATTAGAATGTGAAATTTCCTAAATGTCAGGTGTGAGATGGTGATTTAACAAATAGTAATAAACGGGAGCTGAGGCTTTTACACCGAAAAAATGGGGAGGATATTTTCTTTTGATAGAATACATTGTTATGAAGTAGTACAAGTTGATGCAATAAACTTCCATTTTGATTTCAGTTATTTCCTATTTCTAACTTCATTTCTCTTCGTTTTTGTGTTTTAGTGTTTGTACTTTGGAGAATGGACCATGTAATAAATTTATAAGTCGGTACCCAGTATACTGAGATAGATAACCTAAATTTGTAGTTGTTTGCTCATTTCTATAGGAGAGATCGTATCTGAGAAAAGATAAAAAAATTTCTTTTAGGTTGTACGTGGATGACAGATTTGATTCAAAGAGATATTTGATTTGGGGAGGAAGTTGATGATTTGTTTTGAAATGACATTTATCTTATGTGTCTTTTAAATCCATCAAACTACTATAGCATCTGTATAAATTAACAAATGAGTGGATTTGAAATTAATCAACGTAAATTTATATAAGCAATCAAATGGATTTAAAATCCATGACTTCAAATCCCGAAATCGAAGCGCACCCTTAAGAACTGTAATTTGAGAATGAAGTTGATTTTGTGAAACCTTTTCAAGTTAATTCTTTGGATTCAAACTCGTTTTTCCTTTCTAAGAATCAAACCATCTGCTCACATGCAAAGTTCTTAGAATAGAAATATAAAGCTGAAAGAAGCTAGAATGTGCAAATACTTGAGGCTTTTTTGTACAACTTTTGAATTCTGATCATAGCAGCTTTTCTATGATGGTCTAGACTGTTTCAGGAAATGAGAAATGTTGCACTTACTTAGTAATCATGTACTGAAGGTAGATACAGGCAGAGAATGCAGAAGCTGCTAGGCTTAAACTGCCTCTTTGAAATGATCAAATAAATTTACTATGTTTTGGAGTCATTTTAAATGTACAAATTTTTGAGTCACAATTACTAAGAAAGCAGATACCACCAACACAGAGATAACAGCCTGACAAATTTACTTGATAAATTTACAGCATTTCACTCGATGTTGAAAATCAAGAGCTATTTCCATGACACTCTTGTTTGAATTATTCATTACAATGTAACTTGACCAGTTTATAGTAGTCTTCTTCTTGAGCTCCCCGGAAAGATAATATCAAGTTTACGTTCATTGTTATCCCAGCCAATAATATTGAGTTTCCTTCTTTGCAATAGACTTTGGCGTTGAGAGGGGAATACACTTGGAAGGCTTGAACGAGGAACAAATTTCTAAGGCGCTAGAGGACCTTGCTGAGGGCCCCTAAAGGCTAGACAGCTGCCATTATCTGATTTCTCCCAAACTCAATAAATGGTCAACAAGAAGTAAATTCTCGTTTTTGATTTCAGGACCATTAGGTCTGTTTGATAGTCGATACCTGATTGTTTTCAACCTATGATACACTGATTTGCGACAAAAGAGTTGCATGTTTATTGCAACTTTTCGTTGAACATGATAAACCTGCCAGTTTGTTTTCTGACATAATTCAGTTGTCTTAATGATCCTTTTGCCCTTTCTATTTACGAGAGACCTTTTGTTGTGCGTAAATGTGATATTTTTTGTTTAAATTTTTTTGTTATTTTTAATATAACATTTTTTTATAATATTTTTTTATATCATGAATGATATAATCATATAAAAATCAAAAGTTTGGATAAAAATTAAAATAAAATGTTTAATATTTTTAAATTTTTTGGAAAATGGATAATGATAGTGACAGAGGATACATAAATTTTGCTAAAATAGATTTTATAATTTTTTTGTTATAAGAAAATATAGTACATTTATACTTTTAAAGAGGTGTTAATATTTTAAAAAATTCATCATAAAATCAAAATGATTTAATCTAGATGTCTCAAATTTAGTAATATAGTAGATTTTATAACATAGGGAAGAAATAGTACCAAACTTTGCTATTGCATCTGATAGTTTTACCTTATCTAAATTGCATTGTGGTAGTTTTACCTTATCTAAATCTGCAGGTTTTAACATTAGATTTAGCATCATTGACAGCGTAGAAGGGTTAGGGAAATATGATCATTTTCCCAAAAATCTGTACTATTAATTAACCCAATCATTCATATATTTCTAAAAATTAAATTTGAAATCAATTAAAGATGTTTTAATTTCTTTTTAAAAATTTATAAAGTATTTGCTTCCATTATTTTTAATATTAAAAGCTGATTCGATAACTTTTTCTCAAATGCTTCATGATGAATTTTTAATTCCTTTAAAAAAATAATAAATATATGATTGTTCTTATATCTAAAATAAGTGTTTCTTTTTAATTAAAAAAAAAGTGTTTCTTCTATGTGTTGACAAATAGTAATGTACATACACCATAATGGAATTTTGAATCCCTGAACTTGCAAATCCAATTCCAAATCCAAAATCTCATTTTCTATTGAGCCGAACATGGGGAAGATTTTGTTGGCGTGAGTTTCTCAATTAGCCAGTATGGAAACCTCAATTGTCCAGCTATGGAAATCTTAGAATTAGGAATCCCTTCATTCAAGGGTCAGACATGATTGTAGCCGTAAATATTGTACATACATAGAATAGTTTCCTAAAACAATTTCTTGTATCTCTATGACTTGTACTCTGTTTTTATGGTATTGATATAAAAGAAAGAAAAATTATTTTGACATGGTACCAAAGCATGATCTTGGGTTCCCTGTTTTTTGATCGAGCAGGGGTCAAGATTTTGCTTGCCTCCATGGCCGACTCCACCAAAAACATCCTTGATAATCTAACATAAAAAATGACGGAGGTTTTGTCAAGGGTCCAGACCTCTTGCTCTCCCATTAGTAATTCACCAATGGTTCCAATCAGCGTCAAGTTGGATGGTTCCAACTACGAATTATTGTCCTAGGTTGTTGAGATGTATATCTCAGGAAAAGACAAACTGGATACATCGATGGAGACTACCCCAAACCACTAGAAACCGACCCTTCCTTTTGTAAATGGCGCACCGAGAATTCCATGGTGAAAGTCCGGTTGTTCAACTCCACGGACCATTCTTTGGTCGTGAACTTTATTCGCTATCCAATAGCTAAGCAGGTATGGGATTATGCTGCCACAACATACTTTGATGGAACTGACACCTGGCAGCTATACGAGCTCCAACGTCGTGTATCTCGAATGAAACAAGCAGGTGGATCTATAGAAAAATACTATAACGATCTACAAGGTTTGTGGCGGGAGATCGATTTTCGTCGACCGAATCCAATGAAATGTGCAATTCACATACAAAGCTACACCTCCATTTTAGAGGAGGAGCGAGTATACACTTTTCTTGATGGACTAGATGACCGATTGGATCATGTTCGGAGCGATGTTCTTCGCCTGAAATATTTCCCTTCAATTGAGCAAGCATATGCTCACATTCGAAGGGAATATTTCCCACAATCTGTTATGATCTCGGGAGCAGAAGCAGTGGCTAGTGGTGCTGTTATGGCCATCAAAGGCGTGAAATCTGGCAAGCCACAAAGGTCTGGGTCTTTCTCACGATTTCATTCTGATGGGAATAAGTGCACTCACTGTGGGAGTACAAAACATACTTGGGAAACCTATTTCAAATTACATGGCTCCCTAGACTGGTAGCACGAATTACAAGCACGAAAGAAACGAGATGCTCTTGCAACTGAAGATGGCCCGAGTCGAGTAGCGGTGGCTAAGGTTAGATCAACTCTCTCTTATTCCCGTGACTGAACCTTCTACCTCAACCCCATATCAAGGTAATTGTGGTCAAGTTTTTGGCAGTTCTACCACTCCAAAAGATGGTGCTTGGATTATCGACTCCGGAGTGACGGATCATATGACATTGATCCAAATGACCGCCAACACAACTCAGCCACAGAGGACTTGCATTGCCAATGCCAATTGGGATACTTATCCAGTCACAGGGGCTGGAATTGTGCCCCTGTCTCCCTCTCTCTCTAGCTCACACACTTCTTGTTCCATCTCTCTCCAACAAATTGATGTATGTGAGTCAAGTTACTGAAGAGCTTAATTGTGTTTTGCTGATATAACTCTACTTTTTGTCTTCTAAAGGATGTTCTCAGCAAGGACATTCTTGGGCGTGGTACTAAGAGGGGGGATTGTACTTGTAAGGTCCAAAATACAATAACGTAATTCAACTGCATGCAAATCTAGGAAAATGGAAAATGAAGATCAAATAATTTTAATTGCATTTATTAAATGTGGTAGACATGTTTAAATGTTTAAAATAGGGTTTGTAACTAGTATGCATAAAACTGTGTTTTTAAAGATTATTCGAGTCGCGATCGAGGAACGGAGACCGTGGACCATAAACAGAAATTTCTTTATTAAATGATTATTTTTAATCATTTAATATATGTTATTTTTGAAAATGGTGTTTTTTGAGATGTTTTTACGCTCCGAGTCGTATTTTAATATGACGTGTTTTTAAGTGTGATTTTCGAACTTGGGCCTTAGTTGGGTGTTTTTACTCGTCGGGTCATATTTGTAATCGGTACGCAAAATTTAGTGAGTCGAGGGACTTTTTGATGGTTCGGACAATATTTTCAAAGACTTTACCTAAACGAAATATTTTTCGGGATTGTTATTGGGCTTGATGGATTAATTTAGTGCTTAATGGGCTCAAAACCCTTTTAATATGAAACGTCTGTCATTCTTTTTGCTTAACAAGTATTAGAAATTTTTTTTCCTCCTTAATCTCCATAATTCGAAATATACATATATCTAAATACTTTAAAATACCTTGACACCATTGTGAAATAAACAATCAACTACCATTTAAAAATCCAAAGGACAATAGTTCAAATCGTAAAATTGTCAAACGTTTTACAAACCTAAAAACATTATTTGTAAAGTATAACTCATACTATAACCTCTCAAAACCCACTCATAATTAAATCGTCATAAAAATATCTTTAACATATCTTAAAATCATAAATCATAACTAGTGTGGAAAACTAGCGTCGGTCCTCGGGTTATGTGCACCTTCAGTCCAGCAAAGTCAACCATCAAGACCTCCCTTAACACTATTATCATAATCACCTGCATCAATCACACCTAGTGAGTCTAAAGACTCAACACACCATAATCTTGATAACAAGTAATACATATACAGATCACATGCAACAGTGAAAAATACTTGTACTTAAATAACCTTTTCATGAAGATTCATAATCTTTAAACATAACCATTTTCATAAACATTTTCATGATGCATAAACTTTAAATAAAAATATTTTCATAATGATGCATCAACTTTAAACATAAATATTGACGATTCATCTTCTGAGCATAAGATTCTTTTTCTTTACTTACTCGTTATATTAACTATTGTTTAGATTTCCAATTTAGACATGCACCTATTAAGGGGGAATCTAGATCTTAAGAGGTTAACTGAGAAGACAGTAATTAGTGAATTTTCATCTGAAATGATTCAGTCTCACAACTGATCGTTTAGCTGATAATTAAACTAATCTTCTCATATAAGTTAACTAATTAATCGTATTTTATTCCAAATCAAGTGATGTGACTGTTATTTTTCACATCAAATGCTGAATAGTGTTTTAAAACGTGGACCCACTTGAACCACTTAAAATTGTACACACGTTTTTAGCACACGTACACACGTTTTTATTCAATTTCCGTGGACTGACACGTATCCATAAAATTGAACAGTCACTTACATATGTACTTTTTCCCTCTCCAATTCAGTTCTTCCTTACGCGAACATTACTTTTCAGAGCAAATACATACTCAGAGCTTTACCTTGCAAAATTTCAGATTTTCTAACTCTCAGAAACAGCAAACCAAGTTTCCGCACATATTCTGAATGCTATGGCTGTCAACTTTGAATCTGTTCTATCAGTCAATGATGCCGATGTCAAGAACGTATTTCTGAAATTAGAAATAGCCGGATTAAAGACATTTTTGGGACTATCCTCTCAGGAAATTTATCCAAAGGAGCTTCATGATTTCTACTCTAAT
Organism: Primulina huaijiensis; assembly: GCF_012295235.1. NCBI lineage: Eukaryota > Viridiplantae > Streptophyta > Magnoliopsida > Lamiales > Gesneriaceae > Primulina > Primulina huaijiensis. Next base: position 10,479,116 of record NC_133312.1, read on the forward strand.
GGCTACGTTACTGTTGATGGAAACGTCGCTACTACTGTCAATGGTCAGTTGCTGATCATTTCTGAATAATCTTCCGGCGAACTGTTTTAGTTGCCTAATGATGAGCTTATCATTTTCTTTGAGGTGAAAACCTCCGATATTGTGGAGATGCAGTCTCTTCTATCAGCTAATGGTCGGAAAATCAAAGTTTCCGATCCCAAGAAAGAGCTTAAGCCAGTAATTCAACTGCTTGCTGATATCTCAGCCAAAGGGATACTAGCTAAGGCTTGTTCATTTGATGTCCTTACTCTGGAAAAATTTCAAGTCATGACGGTGATCATGGCTGAAAAGAAGATGAATTGGAGGCATATTATTTTCACTATTTTGAGAAATATGCTTCAGTCAACAAAGAAGTCACGGGGATATGCCGTGCAAATCAGTTTTCTACTGAAAATGAAGGGACTAGTGGGTGATACTGCTGAGAAATCATACAAATTCAAAGTTTTCAATGCTAAGAACGTCCAGCCACTGAAGCAGAAACTGGACATATCTCCTGAGCAGTTTTTGAAAGTGAAAAAGGAGATTGGGACGCAACAGATGGCTCCCTAATCAGTCAAAAAGGCAAAGACTCTGGCTCAGCTGAAGACGACAAAGAGGAAACCGATTATCACTGAATCAGATTCTAAGAAGACACCCTCTCTTAAAATTTCCAAGAAGCCGAGAACTCAGAAAACCAAGCCAGTAGCTGTCTCAACTGAACGATTGAAACAATCAGATGCCCAACAGCCTATTCATGCTATTCCACTGAAAGCTATTCCAGCTGAAGCCTCAACTGAGGATCAGTTGCCTTTATCTACTGCTCTACCGAAGACAAAAGTCACCAAATCAGGTGACAAGAAGAAAATTGCTGGAGTGAAGGCTCCACTGATCACTATAACTGGTTACTCCACCTCCTGCCAGACCAAAGGGGCTAGTGATCAGAGAACAAATTGATGCAACTACTTCAGGGTTGAGCATTCCTCATGCCCTGACTGACTCTAAGGGCAAAGGAAAATTGCAAGAAGAGCCCAGGCCAACAAATGCCATCCAAACACACATTGATCTTATCTGGGAAGAGATAAATGAATTTTCAGCCAACAAGCTCAAGACCTACGATGAATGGGTGAGATTCAGAACGGATGTCTTCGCCAAGGAGCTACAGAGAAAATCCAAACTGAAGAAATTTATTGCGCTGGAAAATGTTGTGTTGAGGGTAGTTAAAGCATCTACCATTGTTCAAGCACTGGGGCGAAAGAACTACTTCTTCAATCAGCTGAGAGCTAAAAGGCTACATAAGATAGTGGCTCAACTGAAACTGAACTATGATCCTATCAGTCCAACTGCATACAATGACAAAGCTGTGCATGACCAACTGGACTCGGATCTTCTTTCATTGCAGATGGAGATAAAAAATTGGGAAATGGGTCAAGAACTGGTCTTTCCAGAAGCCTCTCAAGACTCATCATCAGAAGATCCAGCAGAGGAATCAGTTCAAGAACCCCCCAAGGACAATGTTGCTGAATCTTCTCATCAAGCAACTGCCCCCTCCACTTCAGTTGCTCAACTTTCATCATCTTTAGTACCTACTGTTGTCACTTTGATTGTTGCACTCCCAAAAGCAGGCTGTCCACAAGTAGTATAATTCTGTGAGTCCGATATCGTATCCACAGGGAAGCTAAGGTAGTTACTAGTCCACTACAATGTCTTTTTGTTTTGTCTTTGTTTTTGTTTCTTTTTAATTTTAATTGTTTGAATATTTAATGTGTAAATTTTAATTGTTCCAATTTTAATTTAAGTAGTTGAGATTAAAGGATCCAATCTTGGTATTTTAATAAAGTTAACATTAACGAACAATATTGGAATCCACTTAATAAAATGGTTTCAATATATTAAATAATCATATTTATATTATGTTATAAATTATTATCTTATAAGTATATAATATATACCAAAACTTATAAATGTGGTCAAGTATTTATTGTGCTATATATATTTGTAAACACTAAATCAAGGTTCCCACTTTAAATGGTTGGTAATACCAAACTACCATTTAAATGGTTCCAAGAATTTAGTGTAACATATAGCAACAATAAATCAAAACTCCCACTTAGAAGTAGGATATAAAAATGCTTAAAAAAATAAATATAACATAAACAATAAATAATGATTAAATAATATAAAACATAGATTCTTACCTTTTAACAACCTTATTATCATGCCAAGAGTTTTACCTTATCATCTCAACTTTAGGAAGTTAGCTATTCATTATTCCAAGTATAAAACTTTGAATATGGAATTAACATGCTAATTGTATTTAAATGAAGAAATAAAAGAAAAATATAGAGAGAAATATTATGAACTCAAAGGTTTGTTCATAAAATGAGGGATATCTCAATACATTACAATGTACCCCTATTTATAGCCAAATTTGGGGAGACAACCGCAAATAAAATATTATTTTTTTACACATAAGTCTTCATTGGTGTTCCAAGATATTATATTATATTACACATCACTTTTGAAATTCTTCTTCTCCGAATTTGCTTCTTCACATAAAAAGAAACGTGTGGATAATTGAGTTGTCTAGTTGTGGTATTTTTTTCAAACTATTTGACCAAGTAATTTGAGAGATATGGTCAAAATACTAGAGCATGCCAAAACTGCCACTCCTTTGGTAACTTTATTTGTTGCTTAATTTGATCCCAATTGTAAGAGGATTTTTATCTCATGCTTGTCAACAATATTGTAGATATTATAATCAACTTTCTACAGGTCCAAGAATCATCTTAATCCCATTTGCAACGCCAAGTTTATTCTTGTTTTATCGAACCTGTAAAAAATAGTAAAAACTTGTAATTACACAACAACTTATATTTTATACAATTTATTATAAAAAATATAATATTTTAACAATTAATAAAACAAAAACTATATATTTATATTATAAAACATTTAATTAATGTACAATTTTTATGTTTATCACACCTCCCAACCAGCTTATTGCTAGTCCCTAGCAATTTAAGCGTTAATAGCAATACAAAACATATTGATTAATTTAAATAGAAATGTAATCAAAACTATCTAAGTGTTTAAATTA
>NC_133312.1:10485477-10487059 GCF_012295235.1 Primulina huaijiensis
TTTTTTACCAATCTCAAAAGATTTTCTAAGAATTGTTTTATCATGAAATGATTTGATTTTTGCTTTATAAATCCTTGAATTCTCATACGCGTCATTTCTGAGTTCATCAAGTTCATTAAGTTGCAATTTACGCAATTTGTTGGCATCATCCATGCTTGAATTAAAAGTTTTGATAGCCCAAAAAGCTTTATGTTCCAATTCCACAGGCAAATGACAATGTTTTCCGTAAACCAACCTATAGGGAGACATATTCAATGATGTTTTAAAAGCTGTTCTATATGCCCAAAGTGCATCATTAAGTCGCAGAGACCAATCTTTTCTATTTGAGTTAACAGTTTTTTCCAAAATTTGCTTTATCTTCCTATTAGCTAATTCAACTTGTCCATTTGTTTGAGGATGATAAGGAGTAGTTACTTTGTGAGTAATACCATATTTTTTCTTTAATGAAGCAAATGGTTTATTAACAAAGTGAGTTCCCCAATCACTTATCATGGCTCGAGGAATTCCAAATCTACTAAAAATATTTTTTTAAAAAAATTTGATGACGATTTTATGATCATTTGTTCGACATGGAATTGCTTCTATCCATTTGGAAACATAATCAACTGCAACTAAAATATACAAGTATCCAAACGACGGTGGAAAAGGTCTCATAAAATCTATTCCCCAACAATCAAAGATTTCAATTTCAATAATAGGATTCAAAGGCATCATGTTTCTTTTTGAAATCGCACCCAATTTTTGACAATTTTCACAGATCTTGCAGATTTCGTGGGTGTCTTTAAACAAAGTGGGCCAAGAAAATCCACACTGCAAGATTTTTGCAACTGTTTTCTTTGAAGAAAAATGTCCTCCGCATGCTTCTGAATGACAAAATTTAATGACACTACTTACCTCATTGTAGGGTATGCAACGTCGAAAAATTTGATCCGGACAATACTTGAACAGATATGGATCATCCCAATAAACGTTTTTTTACCTCATTCAAAAATTTTCTTTTATCTTGAGAACTCCATTGCGGTGGAATTTTTCCTGTCACAAGAAAATCTACTATGTTAGCAAACCAAGGTGTAGTAGTAACTGAAAATAGATGTTCATCAGGGAAATTATCGTTAATTGGTGTCATTTCACAAGATGATCCCGTTACTAGTCTCGATAAATGATCGGCTACGACATTCTCGGTTCCTTTTTTATCTTTGATCACATGTCAAATTCTTGGAGCAACAAAATCAATCGTATCAGTCGTGGCTTTGCATCCTGTTTGGTCAACAAATATATAATAGCAGAATGATCAGTAAACACAATAGTCGTTGATCCAATCAAATAAGAACGAAATTTATCTAATGCAAATATTACAGCAAGTAGTTCTTTTTCAGTTGTGGAGTAATTCATTTGAGCATTGTTTAAAGTTCTATTTGCATAGTATATCACATAAGGCTTACCGCTTCTTCTTTGACCCAATACTGCACCGACTGCATAATCACTCGCATCGCACATGATTTCAAATGGTAAAGACCAATCAGGAGGTTGCATGATAGGAGCTGATGTTAAATGTCGAATGATTTTATCAAAAGCATTTTGA
>NC_133312.1:10490100-10546390 GCF_012295235.1 Primulina huaijiensis
CAAAGAGGTAAATCTAGCTTGCAGATCATGTTCATCTTTGAGGGTATACATACCTCCACCAGATGTGGGAGATTGAATCTTGTTTGATGGTTCGATTGTACCTATAGTGTCCCAATTTTGAGCGTTTTCAGCTAATGAATCGAGATACTCAATTGCCTCGTTTGGATCTTTATCTTCAAATGTTCCATTACACATAAATTCAACCATTTGCCTATCTTTAGGTGTTAAGCCTTCATAAAATTGAGAAACAACTCTCCAAATTTCAAAATCATGATGTGGACAAAGATTAAGCAATTCTTTATATCTATCCCAACACTGATAAAAAATTTCACCTTGTTTTTGAGTGAAAGTGTTGATTTGCCTTTTGAAAGAATTTGTTCTATGAGATGGAAAAAACTTTTTCAAAAATTGTTGTTGCAATTCATCCCAAGTTCGAATGGATCCCGATCTAAGATTTTGTAGCCAAGTTTTAGCTTTATCTTTTAAAGAAAAAGGAAAAAGCTTAAGTCGAATGGTGTTCATGCTACAATTTAGATCATTATATGTGTTGCACACTTCTTCAAACTCTCGTAAATGCATGTATGGATTTTCAGAATCTAAGCCATGAAAATTGGGTAAAAGTTGGATAATACCAGGCTTAAAATTGAAATGAGATGCATCGGGGGGAAAAACTAGACATGAAGGTGCACTAGTACGTGTAGGATTCATGTGATCTCTAAGTGTTCTTCGTCTATCATGATCATGTTGAGATTGAATTTCATCTTCATTTTCTTGGATGGGTTCTTCCGCCATGTTTTGTGAAAATAAAGGGTTATTTCGAATGAGTCGACCACTAAGTGTACGTGACCAAATAATGCTCATGCAAATGCAAATGCAAAAGAATAAAAACACACAAAAGCAATAAAAATTCAAATAAAGAAAAATAAACTATAAACAAAATTAAATAGACTTGAAATTAAATTATACTTCCCCGGCAACGGCGCCAAAAACTTGTTGTCACTTTGATTGTTGCACTCCCAAGAGCAGGTTGTCCACAAGTAGTATAATTCGGTGAGTCCGATATCGTATCCACAGGGAAGCTAAGGTAATTACAAGTCCACTACAATGTCTTTTTGTTTTGTTTTTGTTTTTGTTTCTTTTTAATTTTAATTGTTTGAATCTTTAATGGGTAAATTTTAATTGTTCAAATTTTAATTTAAGTAGTTGAGATTAAAGGATCCACTCTTGGTATTTTAATAAAGTTAACATTAACGAACAATATTGAAATCCACTTAATAAAATGGTTCCAATATATTAAATAATCATATTTATATTATGTTATAAATTATTATCTTATAAGTATATAATATATACCAAAACTTATAAATGTGGTCAAGTATTTATTGTGCTATATATATTTGTAAACACTAAATCAAGGTTCCCACTTTAAATGGTTGGTAAAACCAAACAAACATTTAAATGGTACCAATAAATTAATACTATGATATATTCATATATAATAAATCAAGGAATCCAAGTTAAATGGTTGGTAAAACCAAACTAACATTTAAATGGTTCCAAGAATTTAATATTATAATATATTTATATATAATAAATCAAGGCATCCACTTTAAATGGTTGGTAATACCAAACTAACATTTAAATGGTTCCAAGAATTTAGTGTAACATATAGCAACAATAAATCAAAACTCCCACTTATAAGTAGGGTATAAAAATGCTTAAAGAAATAAATATAACATAAACAATAAATAATGATTAAATAATATAAAACATAGATTCTTACCTTTTAATAACCTTATTATCATGCCAAGAGTTTCACCTTATCATCTCAACTTTAGGAAGTTAGCTATTCATTATTCAAAGTGTAAAACTTTGAATATGAAATTAACATGCTAATTGTATTTAAATGAAGAAATAAAGGAAAAATATAGAGAGAAATATTATGAACTCAAAGGTTTGTTCATAAAATGAGGGATATCTCAATACATTACAATGCACCCCTATTTATAGCCAAATTTGGGGAGACAACCACAAATAAAATATTATTTTTTTACACATAAGTTTTCATTGGTGTTCCAAGATATTATAATATTAAACATCACTTTTGAAAATCTTCTTCTCCGAATTTGCTTCTGCACATAAAAAGAAACATGTGGATAATTGAGTTGTCTAGCTGTGGTATTTTTTTTAAACCATTTGACCAAGTAATTTGAGAGATATGGTCAAAATACTAGAGCATGGTAAAACTGTCACTCCTTTGGTAACTTTATTTGTTGCTTAATTTGATCCCAATTGTGAGAGGATTTTTATCTCATGCTTGTCAACAATATTGTAGATATTATAATCAACTTTCTACAGGTCCAAGAATCATCTTAATCCCATTTGCAACGCCAAGTTTATTCTTGTTTTATCGAACCTGTAAAAAATAGTAAAATTAGTTTATTCACATTATGTTTAAGGTTAATGTTAGATCTCAATTAGGTATATGGAGGATAAGTTGGAAATATGCATGATATGATCACACTGCATAAAATTTTGATGCAGCACATCCACATCGTAATCCATGGCATTTAGTTGTTTTGGCATATGTGAGCATTGACGAGTCTAGTTACCACAATGTGTTATGAAGATTTCTTCGATCCTATGTTGAAATGATTGATGGACCGGAATGATTATAGATACATTTCGGAAATGACAACAATTTTGAGCTCATAAGCTTATTTTCACAAAACATAATTATAAGTTTACACATATAACCCAAGTAGGAGATTGTTGGATCAACTTTTATATTGTATGTGCTTATATGTGAGTAATTATGTGTTGTGAGTTATCTATGAAGTTAAACTCAAATCAAAGTGATCGATTAAAGTTTTGGTTAATGGGATTTAATGTATCTGATAAGTTGTTAGTCTTTAATGTATATACACAAAAGTGTAATTTCTATTTTCATGATGAACTAAAACAAAAATATCATAAGATAATTATAAACATTAAATATAAAATAGTTATGGTCCTTGGATCGTGCGTTACTACGTTCCCTATTTCTGAACGTATTTAGATATATGTAGAAACAAAATGGCTCTTCAAAAGAAGGAACACATAGATGTGGAAACTTAGCCACTCTTTTTAGATTAGGTACGCTTCCGCTATAATCTACTATTTAATTCTTTATGATATAACATGATGAATTCTGGATTTTACATGTATTTCCCCCAATTTTTTTGTTTGAATCTTAATTTCGTTATGTTTTGTTTATCATTTATCATGGAATAATAATTTATTATGAATGAATTTTATGTGTTATAATTCAGAAATAGCAAGAATATTGATAATAATTGTAGATCTAATTCTAAATCATCGAAGAATATCTAATATTGTGATCATGGTATGTTTTTTTTTAAAAAAAATTCAAACTAAATTGCTATATGCTATCAGTTAAGGTTTTTAAAAAATCACGATTTTATACATGTGATTAATTTTAAAGTTTAGAGATTGTTGTATTGGTGTTATTTGATTTTTCTTTTTCCAATAGTTAGATCTTTAGCATTTATTTAACATTTAAATAGTGCTCTAACAACCCAGGAAGCAGACTAAACAATAAAACAAGAAAGAAAAACTAAAATTTTCGCCATACACTCATTTACAATTTGATGATATGCTATTAACTTTCAATATTGATGAGAGACACTGCATTCAAATTTTTAACAATTTTAATTTTTTTATTTAAAATATTAATGAGACACTGCATATATCATCATATCAATATCATATCACTATCATGCCGAAAAGTGATTAAAATCATAAAAAAAAATAAATAACATACTAAAATTAAAATTTGCCAAGATAAAAATTAAAATTTATATATAACATAAAAAATTCAATTTTCCAAAAAAAAATAAAAAAATCATTGTCAAAGACAACATAAGCAGGACGTTCTTACTCAAAATATGCATTAAAATTTATCAACAAAAACAATAAAATGACATTAAAAAAAATTTAAACCAAGAGTACTTCCATCAAACATAAACCTAGAGAATCGTGGCAAAAATAATTTAATCAGCAAAAAGTTTCCACTCGGAAATCAAGAAAATAAAATCTTAGAAACCCAATCTCCCAACAATTATGAACTCAAGAAGGGGGCGGAGTGGGGAACTCAAAATCAAATCGCTCCTGCAGCCTGTTGATGCTTCGTTCCATGCGTTCTTGTCCCCAAATCACTGTCTGAAACATGTGCTGTACTAAGGCCGATGGGATATAATCAGCATCGGGAGCTCTGTCAGTAGAAGTGGAAGGCCCAGTATTATCTGTAGCTATTGGCAGAACAGATTCTTCAACATTATCTGCATTCTCCTCCCGTATTGGAATCATCGTTTCGGCATCAAGTATGTCATCGCCTTTCTTCAACAAGAGCTTTTTCCTGTTATTTTTTCAAAAATCAACTTTTGTAAGTAGTTAACCTTACTGACCATTTCGGTGTATTAGTAAGACCTTAGTATCTTACATTATCAGCTGCACCATATCTTTTTGGACCTTAGTTTCTTGATCAGGGGTAACCTGGGAAAACATGTTTTCATTACATTGGTATGCTCGATCGAGAAACGCAAAGTGTCTACTTCGAAAACAATAGAAATAAAAGGCAGAATCTTACATATTGATATCCCAGATTATCACAACATTTGACGCAATGGATATCAGAAACGATGTGGTTCCCAACTTGTCGGTTGTGTATAGGTCTATCCATTTGTACATTTACCCTACATATATAGGCACAATACAGAAATAAATACATACATAAATAAACATAAAAATTTTCTTCAAGTAACTTTGATCTTGCTTAGCAGGACAGTATTCTCTAAAAGAAATGCATATACTAAGTCACAGCATAAGAAATGTAGTGGAGACTTACAAGCAAATAATCATACTCTGGCACCTAATTCTAAACACAACCATCAAAACTAACATTCCCACTGGTTGAATAATTTCCTCTATTGGCTCAATTACGGGTAACAAAAATGGCAGATTCGGCGAGAAGATCTTACACTTTGCTGAAGAGACCTCCAATTAGATCAGGCTCTGGCTGCCAAAATAGAAACTCAATACATATTAGTCATGACAATGCGAAGAAGTAGCACATCACCTAGAATTGGAGAAAAGTAAAACGGGGATGGAAGATAATATCTAAAGGTTTCTAGGAAACCTTCTATTATTTACAGAATCATATGCTTAAATCCGAACCATTGCTTCTCCCATTGCAGATGATCCATAATCGGACACGCCAACAGGATTCACAACTATGTAACCCCTTTTGATTTGGTCGATAATAAATAACATGTAAATCTATAACCAAAACATTAAATATCCCATATAACATAAGATTCACAAAGAAGACTTGATAAAAATTAACGGCCATAATCCCACTAAAGGTTTTACCAGTTGGCAAAAAACAACTCATACTATATGCTGTCACAATGCATGATACAAGGAATCTTGTGAGAAATACATGAGATTCATAGGATTGAATGGTATCGAGTATGCACTGTATGTATGAGACACATCTAATTTGACCTTAGAACAAAGTCATATTTCATGGTCATTCTTTTCATAAAGTGAATAAAATGTGAGTTTCTAAGCAGTTGAGATACTGATCTATAAAATTTTGAAACAATTCCTATCCACAACCCAAAATGAGATGGAAATTCGAATTGACACGAACCACCGAACTAAATCTTTAAATTCTATTAACCTAATGGACAAAACTCCCATTTTTCCTCTAGCTCTGGAATCCACTTGTTCCACGGCCAGGCTGTTAAATACATCTATTGAGATTCCCAAACAACAGCAAAGTGTCGGGTCAAAAAGAGAGCTAAGAACTAGGCAGAGGATCATTGGTGACAACTAAAAGAAACTGTATATAATATCATGCCTCCTGGTTTCATTATCACTCCATGTTATTCCGACAGTGGCAATCTGTAATCCTAAATTCCAATCAAGATCAAATTTATGTACCAGACCAGATTACAGACCAACAAATGATTAAGTAAATAACATATGAATTCGATTTCGTCAATAAAAATAACATGTAAATTCAATAACCAAAACAAGGATAAAACATAAGATTCGACAAACAAATGATTCAGTATCTACCGAGTAATTAGAGTCGTGGCTCTCTTCCAAGGCGATATGGGCTCTGCAGCCCTTGCACATATAGTAATCGATCTCGTGCGCCTCTGCAAATTCAACCCAAAATAACCTTCCCATTTCCAAAATGTCGAGATCAAACCAAGAGAACAATTTTAATCTGAAAAACAAATAAAGATAAAATCTTAAATCAGGAGCTTATAATTAACGATTACTACTTATGTCATTATCGAATGTAAAACAGATTGAATTTGGGTGAAGATTTCAAAAACAGAGACGTAACGCGTTGGGAGAGCATAGGGTTCGGATATTATTTGGGTTAATTTCTTTTCATTTTAACGTCGGGAAATTAGTGTTTGGGGTATTAAATAGAGAAAAATTATTACTGAAAATTTTATATATTAAAATGAGTGGGTCTCATGTGAGACCGTCTCACGGATCTTAATCTGTGAGACGGATCAACCCTACCCATATTCACAATAAAAAGTAATACTTTTAGCATAAAAAGTAATACTTTTCATAGATGACCCAAATAAAAGATCGTCTCACAAATACGACCCGTGAGACCGTCTCACACAAGTTTTTGCCTATTAAAATAAATTTAAAAAGTGATGTTTTCCCCTTTAAATTTGTATCGAAAGTTAAAAATATATATAAATATTTACTTGTACAAATAAATAGGCTTGTACAATTTTTTTTTAAAAATCTACCCAATTTTTAATAAGACAAGGGTTCGGTTAGCTTAGATAGTAGGGTATAACGGACACCTATTAAAAGGTCACATGTTCAATTTCTCCAAGTCTCTATAGATTTAGTCTGTCACATATGGCTTACCAAGTATGATTTATATAGTTTGAGTATGTCACATATGGCTTACCAAGTATGATTTATCTAATTAGCATGATTTACATAGTATTACATTGGTCTTTTTGATTTATCCATAGCTTAGTAATAGTAGCAATGTTCCAAGGTTATATATATATATATATATATACATATAAATATCATATATATATATATATATATACATATATATATATATATGATATTTATATGTATATATATATATATATATACACACACATATATATATATATATAGACCAAGGGTTCAAAAATATCTTTCAATATCTTCAAATCCAATGAAAATATTTTAGATTTTATTTCATAGGGCCTGAATTCTAAAAGAAAGAATGACATAAAGATTTTACTTTGATTTGTCCTTAATTTAAAACACATTTCAAAAGTCATTTGAATATTTGAAATCTGACAAATATTCAAATGACTTTTGAAATGTGTTTTAAATTAAGGACAAACTAAAGTAAAATCCTTTTGTCATTCTTTCTTTTAGAATTCAGGTCCTATGAAATATAATTTGAGATTTAATACCTGATAATTACGACAATATAGTTTTAACTCCCAAAAAAATAAAATTTACATTTTAACCCTTTAAAGTATTTACATAAATATATAAATATATTTCTCTTCGACAAAATAGAGTAGCTGAGAAGAGAAACAGAACTCTTAAAGAAGCTGCTAGAACAATTCTAGCAGATGCAGACATCTCTCAGCGCTTATGGGCAGAAGCAATCAACTCATCGTGCTATACACAAAATAGAACCATGATCAACAAAAGGCATAATCAGACTCCATAAGAGATATGGAAAGGGAGTAAGCCTAATGTATCATATTTTCATGTGTTTGGTTGCAGATGTTTTGTGCATAATAATGGTAAAAATTATTTGTCTGCATTTGATTCAAAATCAGATGCTGGAATTTTTCTGTGATATTCAGCAGTAAGCAAAGCATTTAGAGTTTTCAATAATAGAACTCTTAATGTTGAAGAATCTGTTCATATTCTCTTTGATGAAGATAGCAGTTCTCCTGAAATTTCTAACATGTCAAATTTGAGTAACATATTAGACAGAATCCATCTAGAACTGGATAGTGAAGATGATGCAGAACCAAGTTTCAATGATGCTCAAAATCTAGAACCAGACATTCCTCTGGTAGAACCAGTTGTTTAGACACAGGATGTACCAGAACCAGCAGCTGACATTTCAGAACCAACTACTGCTTTACCTGAGCTTGATCCAAATCCAATAAATCTGAAAGAAATCTCTCTAAACCCTTTTATTTGGAGAAAATCACATCCTCCATCTTTGGTTATTGGAAATCCTGCAGCTCCACTAAGAACAAGAAGGCAAATAATAAATGAATATATGCATGCTGCTTTTATTTCTCAGGATGAACCAAAGAAGATTGAAGAAGCTCTTCTGGATCCCATCTGGATTGAAGCTATGCAAGAAGAGTTGAATCAATTTAAAAGAAATGAAGTGTGGTTTCTTGTACCTAGACCATCTCATCAAGCAGTTATTGGAACTCGGTGGGTATTTAGAAACAAGCTAAATGAAAAAGGTACTGTTGTTAGAAATAAAGCAAGACTGGTGGCTCAAGTATTCAGACAAGAAGAAAGAATAGACTATGATGAGACCTATGCAGCAATAGCAATGCTTGAAGCAATCAGAATATTTTTAACTTTGCTGCTTTCAAGAACTTCAAAGTTTATCAGATAGATGTGAAAAGTGCCTTATTAAATGGTCTACTGCAAGAAGAATTTTACGTTGAACAACCTCCAGGTTTTATTGATAATTTCTTACCGCATCATGTCTTTAAATTACACAAAGCCTTGTATGGTTTGAAACAGACACCGAGAGCTTGGTATGACACTCTCTCACAATTTCTTGTCAATCTTGATTTTAAAATCGGCACAGTAGACAAGACTTTATTCACTTTAGTTAAACACAAGCACATTCTATTAGTACAGATTTATGTTAATGACATTATCTTTGGGTCAACTAACCCCAAATTGTGTGAAAAGTTTGCTAAGATAATGCAGTAACAATTTGAAATGAGCATGATGGGAGAATTGACATTCTTTATAGGACTGCAGATTAAGCAACGTGATACATGAATCTTCATAAATCAGGCTAAGTTCACAAAGGAACTATTGAAAAAGTTTGGCATGGAAACATGCTCTGCTGCTTCCACTCCAATGAGCTCATCTACTAAACTTGATAATGATGAAAGTTGAATTTCAGTAGAGGTAACTCAGTGTCATGATCTTATTGGTTCATTGTTATATCTTACTGCCAGTAGACCTGATATTATGTTTGTTGTTTGTATTTGTGCGAGATTTCAGTCTAACCCTAAGCAATCGCATTATATTGCTGCTAAACGAATTCTGAAATATGTGAAGAGTACTCAAAATATCGGCCTATGGTATCTCAATGATTCTTCTTTCAATCTTATTGGATATTCAGATGCTGAATATGCAGGTTGCAAATTGGATAGAAAGAGCACTAGTGGCTTTTGTCAATTTCTTGGTGACAGGTTGATCTCCTGGTTCAGTAAAAAGCAGACTTCCATAGCCACGTCTACTGCAGAAGCAGAATACCTTGCTGCTGGAAGCTGCTGCTCTCAATTGCTTTGTATGCAACAACAACTTAAGAACTATGGAGTTCAAGCCTCTGAATCACCTATATTCTGTGACAATACAAGTTCTATAGCTATTACTCACAATCCTGTACTTCATTCCAGCACGAAGCACATTGACATCAGACATCATTTTATTAGAGATCTTGTGCAGAATAAGGACATATGTCTGGAATATCTCCCTACTGATCAACAAGCAGCAGACATCTTTACAAAACCTATGCTTGAGAATAAGTTCTCTTATTTTCGTAATGTTCTTGGTTTAATTGATTTATCTTAACTACTGATTACTATCTTCTGTTGTCTTTCTTATGCATTTAGTAAAAAACAGTAGATAACAAGAAGTATGAAAAAATGAAATATTTCATTCATAAAATCAAATGCGTTACAATAGATAAGCTATTACAAATGTTGATATCATCAGTACTGAGATTTACAGAAGAAATCCTAAAAACTACTGGAATCATCCCCTCGCTTTGCATGATCGTGGTTTGTGAATGGGATGATTCCGCAGCAGTTATCTATTTAAATAGAATAATCTAACTGATTATTCACATTACAGGTCAAGGAATTTATTTCAAGTCTTCATCTCTTGGAGAACGATGTCTTCAAACATCTTCTTACGGGACGCGGAAGTTGCCTTTGGAACTCCTCTGCTGTATCCGACTCCGGAGAAGACTCCGATGAATTACCTGCACTATTCATTTGTTAAGTAACTAAAATGATTTTATTTGTGTATGTTTGCAGGTATTTATATTCATCCTCGGCGAAGTCGAAGAGTTAAGTGACTACTACTCACCTCCTGCACGAATATCATGAGTCATCTGTCATTCCCTCGGATCTCGAATCTTTGCTTTTAATATTTATTTATTTGCATTAATTTATGGGAAATATTTTTTATTGACTGATATTTCTGTGCTTTGTCAAAAACAGAAAGATATTTGTCTTTTCGATAAAACAATATGTCTACTGTTTTTTTATCAAGTTACTGGATATATTTCAGTACTTTATGACTCCCAGTAGATATTATCATAAGACGACAAATCCTCTTCTAATTTTCTTTAGTAACCGTTTGGACAGCCCGCTCTTTCATTGATTTTTAAAATTTTTAAAAATCATTGACTTACCTGACAGTCTCTGTTTAACTTTTCAAAAAATCAACCGTAAACATATTGACACGTGTCCTTATGTTCTCTCATTTCAAATTTTACGATTTCAGACTATTGCATACTAGTTACTGCTTTCTCTCGCATTTCTCTACTACAGAATCTACTTCGAATCCATCTAATTTGCAGAAATGACTGGAGTTTATACACTCAACGCCTACTAAGTCAACTTTGCATCAGTTCTGACCATCAAGGATGAAAACCTTGTTAAGATGTTCAAGGCCATTGAAAAATCTGGTCTCAGAAGATTTCTGGAAGCACCTGCTATCATCTACAAGACTACCTTCTTGGATTTCTATGCTAAATCGACCGTTGAGGATGGGAAGATCATTTACCCACAGGGAGATGCATCCATAACCATTGATGCCGCACTTCTGGGATCCACATTCCTTCTCCCATTCTCAGGTACTTTTGATTGGTCGGTTATTTCTAAGGAGGATATGTCTGCTGCACTTACCACATTCTCAGCTTCTGGAGAGGAACTCTCTCCCTCTTGCTTTAAGAAGCTTCTGAAGATGGAGTATCAAGTACTCGCCGATATTGTGGCAAAGGTGCTTCTGGTCAAGGCTGGTACTTTTGATAAGCTGACCAAAGAAAAAGTTCAAGTGATGATAGCCATCACTTCTGAAGCTAAAATGGATTGGAGCCGTTTCCTATTCAAAATCATGAAGGATATGATTCTGAGGAAAGGTACTGGTTCTACTGTTCAGATCAGCAAGATGTTGAAGGATGCTGGTTTTCCACTGACTTTTGAACAAGATGGTTCTTATGTCACAATGGCCGATGCTGATAATGTACTTGCTTTAAGGCCAAATCCATCTGTGGCTAAATTTGTTGCTCAGAAGAAGGAGATTGGCGATGTTCAAACTGAGGCTCAAGCCCCTCAGAAGAAAATCAAGAGGGATAGAGTAGTTGTCGTGACTGATTCAGAAAAGACCATATCTGAAGAGTCTGTTGCTCGAACCAAAGCCTCACTCCCAACCACCCCAAGCAAAAAGTAACCCAGAACCACCATTTGTATCAAGAAAACAAAAGTCGTTGCTTACCTTGATACTGTCCCACTGACACAAGTTTTTCCAGAATCTGTCCCCTCCTCAAAACTAGAATCTGTCGCCACCTCTACTGCAACCACTTCAACTTCTTTTCCGACTTTCAGACCCACGTCTGGAGTTGTTTTTAGAGAACCACTTGCAGGGTCTTCTGCCTTTAGATCTGTGCTGCCTGCATCATCAGACAAAGGCAAGGGAAAACTCGTCGAAGAACCACAAATTCATGGTGCCAAGTCATTTGTTCATACTGCCATTGATCTTCACATGGACGAAATTGATAAATTTGCCATTGAAGACATTATCTTCTTAAATGATTGGTTTAAGGTTAGAGTTTTCCACCCAATCACATATCTAAGAACACCAGGTGCCTACGCAAGAATGGTGAAGAATGAAAAGCATGTCTTTGCTTCTGCTAAGACCAAAAATGTGATTGAGGCTTGTTAGAGTAGGTGCACGTCGAGCCAAGTGTTGGCCGAGTGTTCACAATGAAACTCTATGTATAAACAGTCTTTATTTTAATAATATTTGAAATTATTGTTTTGGCACATCTTTATCTGTATACCCATGCTAGTTGCATAGATAAAGCCCTTGAATATACAAATAGTAGAAAGAATATGGGATGCTCATATGATGAGTATCATGAAACTCATATTTGGAATACTGTATATTCTAAACGGTTCCTAGTCGATTCAGCCGCCGCTAAGAAGGATATAGGCCGCTCGAGCTTGAGACTAGTATCTGCGATGTGAGTACCATGTTTCATTGGTAGGGGACATTGTGATGTCCGAGCATGCAGATAGGTGCTCCTGGTAGAGTGCACTGAACAACCCTCCATTAAAGGACTTTCCAAGTGGTTCTCACTTATCGAGTGGAAAAGTCCTAGTTTATGGTTGTACACCATTAGTCCTTATGACCCGGGACAACATTGAGACTCTATGTGCTAGAATTACACTTTGACTTGTTTACCGACTCTCATGGGGTCATCAGGTGGCAAGGTTGGGTGTTCTGTCGAAACATATAGGAGTCGATGCATTGTAGTCGGGGATTCACCGCTTACCTACGGGTATGGATATCCTATGTGTTTTTCATGTATATGTAGTTTGAAATCTCTGATCAGAGTATGGTGGTAATTATGAAAGGGGTTTCATAGATTACACCATCGATGCAACTACGACATGACACATAGTATCGATTCATTGACAACTCTCGATAAACCAATGGTTGTCGAATCGGTCGGGATATATGAGTTGAAGGGACCGTACTGTACGCTAACCATAATTGAATGGTTCTTGCAGGCACTATCATTTGATACCTAGGGAATCATGTAAGCGATGCTGCTAGGCGTTTAACATGATTGGTTGGGTACTATCAGACTTGAGTTCTGACGTTCTTATTATCAAGGAGTTGATAAATAAGAATGGAGCAATTGGGGTATGCTCATATAAGGACATGTTTAGTCCGAATCACATGGAGATGTGAACCCACGGCTAGTTGTATCAATGAACCATTGAGGGCCACACAAGTACTAGCTTTCTAGATCCCGTTGAGAAGTAAAATAGTTCAATGTGTTGAACGGCTTATAAAGGAGTTTATAAGCGTAAGGAAAATTAGAAGTATGACTTCTATAAAGGAGAAAATAGTTCAATGTGTTGAACGGCTTATAAATGAGTTTATAGGCGTAAGGAAAAATAGAAGTATGACTTCTATGAGAGAAATGTAAATTTTAATTTATGGAAGTGTTCCTAAATTAAAATTTGGCCAAGTGAATAATGTATTTGAAAATTGTGATTTTCATAAACATTATTATGGACTAAATTAAATTAATTCAAGTGTTGAATTAATTAAACACTAGTGGACCTAGTAGAGTCCAAATAATTAAATTAATTCAAGTGTTGAATTAATTAAATCATATTGAGTCTTGTAGAGCTCAATTTAAATAAATATTTAACTAGTGGGACTTGAGTAAATTCAAGTAATGTTTAATTAGTCTCAAATATGTTTGAGATAATTAAAATTAAGTCCATGGATTTTTAATTGTTAAAAATCAAATAAAACTTGCATGCATGGGAGGTGAAAGGTTGGGAGACAACTTTTTGTATAACCAAGGCTTGGCATGCAACTTTTTTACTTTAACTTTTCCCACAACCAAAAAAATGTCTCTCCTTCTCTCCTAGCATGAATAGTGGCCGAAAATACTATTCATTCTCTCCATTTTTTTTTTTTTCAATGGTTGGAGAAAACACTCACTTCTCAAAGAAAAATCCTCATATTTTTCTAGTGCAAAATATGAGGGGATCTACCTAGTTGGTGGTGGGCTTTATTTTAGAGCAAGGAGTGCTCTTTGGAAGCTTGTAGAAGTTCTTGCCATACAAGAGCTAAGGTGTTTACACCTTAGTTGGAGCCATCATCAACCTCAAGAGGTTGATAGGTATTTTTCTAAACACACTATGTATGACATTTTGTTGTTTTTGTATTTGCTACACATTAAATCAAGGTGGCCGAAAATTTCTTATGAAAAATAAAAATTTTAAACTTCCGTTGCGCTTCCGGTCACCGTAACCGATCCCCTTTCAAGTGGTATCCGAGCTATGGTTACGATTTTGGTGTAGTAAATACATAATATTATGTTGAGGTTCATTTCTAACCGCATGAGATAAAATTTTGCATCGAATCAAGGCCGGTTTCGGGGGATTTTTGGGCAGCAAGTTGCTGCCCATTTCGGGCAGCTCGGGCTGCCCGAGGGGCTGCCCATTTCGGGCAGCAAGGGCAGCCCGACGGGCTGCCCGAACAGCCCCTTTATATTTAATAAAAAAAAAATTTTTGTTGCCGGAATCCTGCGACGGAGCTCCGGCGACGGCGATGACGACTAGGGTTTTCAAAATGTGTTTTGAAATATCAAAGTGTCACGGGCCTTGAGTTGTTGGACCATTGGATGGCTAACACATTTGTGAAATTTTAAATGGGCCAAAATGTTTTTGGTGAAAAATGAATTTTTGGGCCCTTAAGTTTAAATTTACAAAAGTTGCAAATATTTTCTCATGAAATAAATAATTTAAGTTGGACTTTAATTATTTATAGTAAATGGTGATTTACAAGAAATTCGGTTATAAATAAATTAATTTGAAAGTAGACAAAGGTGTTTGTATACTTTGTTAATTTAGTTTATAATCGTGGCGGTTAGTGATTGGATCAAGATATATAATATTGGATCAATTAATTATTGTGATAATTAATTGATGGTGTATGATATGTGATATTATGCATGAAGGATGATCAAAAGCCCAAGCCCAATTTGCTAGGTGTATGCTAGGATATTTTGTGTTGAATGATTGTAATAATTATCAAATTTATAAAGTGGGCTTGGTTTATGGCCCGTTCCCACCCCATGAGATGTATCCCTATTTGCCATGGATATTTATTTGTAAATATTAGTATAGTGGATGATCAAGATTGGAAGATGGTGGCCATGATGATTATGAAGATCGAAGACATGTAAATATTGGAAGCTAATGTAATAGTTGCATTTGCATCCCGTGCATTTCCCTAGGATTGGACCTAGGCCCGTGTTTAGCTCACACGGGCCATTAGTGTTGGGGCGATTGATCATCCTTATTTTGTTTACTGTTTATAATATATGCATGATATGTTATAAATAATGAGTATGTGCGTTATTATTATGATAATAACAAAGTTGCATGAATCCGGCAAACATACGATCAAACATGGCGAGCTTTTAAATAAAATTAATGATGAGACCTTTCAAAATTAAAAACCCTCATTTTGAATAAGATTCAAAATTAATATCAAGCCCGAAAAGGGGAATTATAAATTTGTTTATAATTTCCATGTCTTCCATCGACAATGGGTGCATGATGAACGCTACCCGTGCTCGGGGCTCGGCTCATATTATTGGGGGGGCCTTGGGTGCCGGAAAGCTGTGACATCCATTGACATGGTGATGTGAACTACGTGGAACTCCCATGATTTCGGCTCATATTATTGAGGGAACTCATGGCGACCGTCCATTAAGGTTCAATATCGATGGGTTAGGCTTGACACGTGAAGATGAACGACGTCATATTATTGGGTCCTAATCAAACGTGAGACAAAAGTTTACGTAGAGGGTTGCATGGAGATGCAATTGGAAACTACCTTTTAGGAATTGTGATTGGCTGATATTATTCGGGATCATAATTCGCTAGTTGGACCTTACGTACCTACTGAGGAAAGGAGTTTCCCGTTTTCACTAGAGGGTAGTGAAAGATGTCAAAACAGTGGGAGCGAATATTTATAAAGTAAAAGTCCATACTTTATATCTTACTAAATATTTTGAAATAGTCATCAACATTTATCTGTTTTCACTTTTCAGTACAAATTGACAATGTCTTCGATTCGCAATCCGATATCTGCAATACTCGACAAACACATGTTAACCGGACCTAATTACCTCACTTGGCTAAGAAACCTAAAAATCGTCTTGAATTCGGAAAGGATAGCATATACACTTACTGAGTCGCCCCCTGTTGAGGCTCCGACTGACTGCACTCCTGAGGAATTGCAGACTTACAAGGAATGGTGTGACCATGACTTGAAAGCCAGGTGTTATATGCTGACTTCTATGAATGATGAGCTACAGAGGCGTTTTGAGGATGCAAAGAGTGCTGCTGACATTCATTTGCATCTCAAGGAGCTCTTTGGAGAGCAAACACGGCCTCTTCGGCATGCTACCGTCAAGGAGCTAATCACTTTACGCATGCGAGATGGGGCCTCGGTCCATGAGCATGGCCTAAAAGTGATTGGGCTCGTGGACAAGCTCGTTGGCATGGATTTGATGTTGCCTTTGGAGTTGACCACTGACGTGTTACTCTTGTCACTGCCTAGCTCGTTTGATCCTTTTGTGGTGAATTTCAATATGAACAAGATGGAGCCGACCCTTGAGGAGTTGGTGAACATGCTTGTGACCTTTGAGTCCACCATCAAGAATGAGAAGCTGGTTCTTTATGTGGGTTCTTCATCTGGTACGAAGATTGATCCACATGGGAAGGGAAAGAAGCGTTCTTTCCAACGTCCCAAGAAGAACGTGCCCTTGATGAGGCAATCTCCGAATCCCGTTGTGGCAGCCACACCAGTTAAGGCTGACAAGACTGCTGATGAATGTCATCACTGCAAGAAGCCTGGACATTGGAGGCGTAACTGCTGGGAATATCTTGCCCAGAAGGGTTCTGGAAATGGTATGTTCTTTATCGAAGTAAACATTTCAATTAACTCTACTTCTTGGGTATTAGATACCGGCTGTGGCTCACATCTCTGTAATGAGTTGCAGGTGATGGGAAGAAGTAGGAGGCTCAAGGAAGGTGAGACCTTCTTGAGAATGGGCAATGGAGCAAGAGTTGCTGCCAAGACCTTAAGAGATGTTTACTTATTGTTGAACAATGATTTTAAGTTATTTTTAAGAGATGTTTTGTTTGTACCTGATTTGGTAAGAAAACATTGTTTCCATTTCTATGTTGATAAAGATGGATATTCTTGTTTATTTGGCAAAGGTGTTTGCAATATTTACAAGAATGAATGTTTGATTGGTACTGGTGAACTTGAAGACGATCTCTATAACTTAAAATTGAAAGATATTCCACTAAATGTCCATTTAAAGGCAGACACCATATGAGATATGGATGAGTAAGTCTCCCAAATATTCTTGTCTTAGAATATGGGGGCCCTGCTTATGTGAAGCAGGTAGTGGGAGATAAAATTGGATTGTTGATCCATTTTATGTAACTTTGTGGGATATCCAAGGAATTAAGTTGGATATTGTTTCTATCATCCCCAAGAAACAAAGGTGTTTGTTTCTAAGAATGCAACCTTTTTGGAAAAGGAATTTCTATTGGATAGAAAAGGGGAGATGATAGAACTCGAAGAGGTTCGAGAGACACCCACAATTGTAGAACCCACACCCGAAGAGCCAAGAGAGGAGATACAAGCTCCTAGAAGATACGAGAGAGTCTCGAGACCACCTATGAGGTATGGTCTGCTTCTTGAAGAGGGCCATGATGAGCCTATCCATGGATGTGATCCAAGGACCTTCAAGGAAGCGTTATCTGATGCCGATTCATCCAAGTGGCTTGAAGCAATGGAATCTGAGATGAATTCCATGCATTCGAACCAAGTGTGGGATCTTATGGATCCACCTGAGGGAACGGTTCCCATAGGGACTTGGGGCGGATGGGAAGGTATTGACCTTCAAGGAGCGATTGGTGGCAAAAGGATATACTCAAAGACAAGGAGTTGACTTTGAGGAAACCTTTTCTCCAATTGCAATGTTCAAGTCTATAAGGATATTGCTAGCCATGGCTGCATGGTATGACCATGAGATATGGCAGATGGATGTCAAGACAGTCTTTCTTAATAGGGATTTTAAGAAAGTGATTTACATGTCTCAACCTGAAAGGTTTACATCTATCGGAAGTGAGCATATGGTATGCAAACTTCAGAGATCTATTTATGGTCTAAAGCAGGCATCTAGGAGTTGGAACCTCATATTCGATAATACAATCAAAGAGTTTGGTTTTACTAAGAATCCTGAGGAACCCTGTGTGTATAAGAAGGTCAGTGGGAGTGTGGTGACATTCCTTGTGCTTTATGTTGATGACATTCTACTCATTGGGAATGATGTAGGAATGTTGCAATCAACTAAGATATGGTTAGCGAGTAAGTTCTCGATGCAGGACTTGGGTGAAGCATCTTTTGTATTGGGAATACAGATCTATAGAGATAGTTCAAGAAGATTGCTTGGTATCACCCAGTCCACATACATGATACCATCGTGAAGCGGTTCTCGATGGATGAGTCCTAGAGAGGACATCTACCAATGTGTCATGGCGTGTCCCTATCCATGTCTATGTCTCCCAAGACTGATGCAGAGATAGCGGCGATGACGAGCATTCCTTATGCATCTGCGATTGGTAGCATCATGTATGGGATGATATCTACACGTCCTGACGTGGTTTTAGCACTAAGTGTAGTGTATAGATATCAATCGAACCCTGGTCTTCCACACTTGAAAACTGTGAAAGACATCCTCAAGTAATTGAGAAGGACCAGTAAGTTGTTATTGGTCTATGGGGTGGAGAACTGAAATTGGAAGGCTATACCGACTCTAGCTTCCAAAGCGATATCGATGACTCAAAGTCAACCTCTAGGTTCGTATTCATGCTCATTGGTGCTGCTGTCTCTTGGAAGAGTTCCAAGCGAGACAGTACTGCGGATTCCACCACTGAGGCCGAATACATTGCTGCATCGGATGCAGCAAAGGAGGCTGTTTGGATAAGGAATTTCGTCCAAGCGTTGGACGTCATTCCTAATGGAGTTGCTCCTATCCCGGTGTTTTGTGAAACACGGGAGCCATAGCTCAGGCAAAGGAGCCAAGGTCTCATCAGAAATCCAAACAAGTATTGAGAAAGTACCACATCCTCGGAGAGATTGTGGAAAGAGAAGTGTCTATCGACTAAGTCGGCTCCGCAGATAATGTTGCTGATCCACTAGCTAAGCCTTTACCTGAACCATTATTCGAGATGCATCGCGAATCAATTGGTTTGAAGTATATGGGTAGTTGGCTCTAGTGCAAGTGGGAGATTGTTAGAGTAGGTGCACGTCGAGCCAAGTGTTGGCCGAGTGTTCACAATGAAACTCTATGTATAAGCAATCTTTATTTTAATAATATTTGAAATTATTGTTTTGGCACATCTTTATCTATATACCCATGCTAGTTGCATAGATAAAGCCCTTGAATATACAAATAGTAGAAAGAATATGAGATGCTCATATGATGAGTATCATGAAACTCATATTTGGAATACTGTATATTCTAAACGGTTCCTAGTCGATTCAGCCGCCGCTAAGAAGGATATAGGCCGCTCGAGCTTGAGACTAGTATCTGCGATGTGAGTACCATGTTTCATTGGTAGGGGACATTGTGATGTCCGAGCATGCAGATAGGTGCTCCTGGTAGAGTGCACTGAACAACCCTCCATTAAAGGACTTTCCAAGTGGTTCTCACTTATCGAGTGGAAAAGTCCTAGTTTATGGTTGTACACCATTAGTCCTTATGACCCGGGACAACATTGAGACTCTATGTGCTAGAATTACACTTTGACTTGTTTACCGACTCTCATGGGGTCATCAGGTGGCAAGGTTGGGTGTTCTGTCGAAACATATAGGAGTCGATGCATTGTAGTCGGGGATTCACCGCTTACCTACGGGTATGGATATCCTATGTGTTTTTCATGTATATGTAGTTTGAAATCTCTGATCAGAGTATGGTGGTAATTATGAAAGGGGTTTCATAGATTACACCATCGATGCAACTACGACATGACACATAGTATCGATTCATTGACAACTCTCGATAAACCAATGGTTGTCGAATCGGTCGGGATATATGAGATGAAGGGACCGTACTGTACGCTAACCATAATTGAATGGTTCTTGCAGGCACTATCATTTGATACCTAGGGAATCATGTAAGCGATGCTGCTAGACGTTTAACATGATTGGTTGGGTACTATCAGACTTGAGTTCTGACGTTCTTATTATCAAGGAGTTGATAAGTAAGAATGGAGCAATTGGGGTATGCTCGAATAAGGACATGTTTAGTCCGAATCACATGGAGATGTGAACCCGCGGCTAGTTGTATCAATGAACCATTGAGGGCCACACAAGTACTAGCTTTCTAGATCCCGATGAGAAGTAAAATAGTTCAATGTGTTGAACGGCTTATAAATGAGTTTATAAGCGTAAAGAAAATGGAAGTATGACTTCTATGAGAGAAATGTAAATTTTAATTTATGGAAGTGTTCCTAAATTAAAATTTGGCCAAGTAAATAATGTATTTGAAAATTGTGATTTTCATAAACATTATTATGGACTAAATTAAATTAATTCAAGTGTTGAATTAATTAAACACTAGTGGACCTAGTAGAGTCCAAATAATTAAATTAATTCAAGTGTTGGATTAATTAAATCATATGGAGTCTTGTAGAGCTCAATTAAAATAATTATTTAACTAGTGGGACTTGGGTAAATTCAAGTAATGTTTAATTAGTCTCAAATATGTTTGAGATAATTAAATTTAGTCCATGGTTTTTAATTTGATTAAAAACCATATAATATACATGCATGGGAGGTGAAAGGTTGGGAGACTACTTTTTGTGTTTTCAAGGCATGGCATGCAACTTTTGTTTTTGCTTTTCTCACAACCAAGACAAGAAAATTAAGACACACTCCTTCCCTCCCACTCTCCACCTTGGCCGAAATTTTCAATTTTTCTCTCCAAGTTTTTCTCTCATTTTTCTTCTTCAAGTGTTGAGGAAGAAATATTCTTCTCATTGAAAAATCTTCTTGTTTTTCTAGTGCAAAACAAGAAGGGATTTACCTAGCAAGTGGTGGGCCTAATTTTGAAGGTTGGAAGCTTGTAGATTAGTCATCCTTTGAAGAGCTAAGGTGTTTACACCTTAGTTGGAGCCATACATCAATCCTTGTGATTGATAGGTACATTTCTTAACACACTATGAATGTCATTTTATGTTTATTGTATTTGCTACACAAGAATGTTGGTGGCCGAAAATTTTATGCTAAAATCAAAATTTTTGTGCTTCCGTTGCGTTTCCGGTCACCGTAACCGATCCCCTTTCAAGGCTATCAACAAAAGGAGTTACATTCTTGATCAATTCAAGCATAGAAATTTGGATTCTGTTTTGAAGACTTTAAAGTCAAATTTTGATCCCGTGAATTTTACTGCTATCCAAGATCAGAATGTGATTCAAATTTTGACTGACCGATTGAGAGTGATGAATGAGCAACTTCTAGCTCAAGAACAGGCTTTTGCGGAGCCTTTGCAGTACCGAGTAGGTTTTGTCCCAAACATTTTTCAGATTAAGCCAGTTGAGGAAAGGACCACCGCTCCTTCCGAAGCTAAGGTCTCCAGTGCTCCTGCATCCCTGACATTGCCTACTTAGTCATCATCTCTTATTTCTGTTCGTTAATTGGCTTCAGATGATGAAGTAATTCAATCTACTGTTCTTGCTGCTTATACTGCACCAGAAGCAGCTCAGGCTATTGATGTGGTACATTCAGAAGCTCAACCAGCAGATCAACCAGTGGAAGAATTAGATGCTGCTCCATCCCAATCACTGCCAAATTTGGAGAAATTTTCTGCCGAACACCAAGCAGAAATGGAAGCTCTTTTGAATATTACATCTGAATCTAATCTAGCTGTTGAGCCACTGGAAGCCACTGAAGCTTCCCAACTAGAAAAGAGTGCAACTCCTGAACAAACTACTGCAGCTGGAGGAACTTTTGCAGAACAGTCTACTGCCCCATCTGCTGCTCCACCATAAACTGTCACTTCTACTGCTTTGATTGTCCCTCCTGTTGGTTCCCCTGTTCACATCGCTCATCTTGCAGAGATCCAACACCATATGCTAGAAAGAACTCCACCCCCAGAAAAATAGTTTAATCTTGAATTTGAGATAGATGTTCTACGAAGAAATCTCTGAAATCTTTCCGAGAGAGTGAAACAGTTGACCTATGAACATGCTGGAGAAGTTAGTGCCACCAAATTCTTCCATGACCGATTTCCAAGAAGTCATTCGCACAGCAGAATCGTTGGCCAAGCTGCATGTTGAAACCAGTGTATTCAGGCAATATGTTTTCGCGAGTTAGGGTAACATCTTGATCGGTCAAACTGAGATCATTAAAACTGTCTCTGATCATGATTCATATATTCGCCCATTCTCCAAAAAAGTTGAAGCTATGGATTCGAAACTTGAAACTATTGATGCCAAGATTGAATCCCAATCTAAATCTCTTCATGATCTTAATGAACGAGTTTCGAATCAAGCACCATATCAGGAGATGCTGAATCATGGAATTCAAATTCTTACTGACCGGGTGGATGATTTTCTTTCTCGAATTCAGGTCAATGATGCAAAAAAGAGGGAATCAGATGGAAGAACTGGAGATGGTAGACATCAGGCAGAATCTTCTTTCAGAAATCAAGATCCTCAGGATGAGGAAACAATGTTCAGAGACATTGACACTGATGATTAAACTCTTTTGAACTCTTCTGTTTATTTACTTATCAATTATTTTGTTATAATTGCTATCTGTTTTTTGATATAACTGTTGTTCTTCATCTTTACTAACATCTAGGTTTTGGCATCATCACAAAGGAGAAAATTGTTAGACTTAATTTAATTGTGGTGATGAGAATCAAAACCAGTAGACCGTGTTAGCTAAATCAAAAGACAATATAATAAGCAGAAGTTATTGTATCGCTTAAATAGAAGCAGTACTTTATGAGTACTTATCGGCTTATAAAAAGTAGAAGCAGAACTTAGCTTAAACAGAAGCGAAACTTAACGTCTTTTGTTTGATCGTTACAAGTCTTAAATGTTACCGTTACTTTACCTAGTACTAGTATTTATTGCACTATTAATGCTGGACAAAGACATTTAACGCTTCTTACTAGTTTTGGTATGAAACAAAGACTGCTTATTCTGAAGCTTTCTGCAGGACCGTTTTTAGGTGATAAATCTGATTCTACTCAGAAGTCAAAGAAGCCGTTTTTTTATTATAGACGTTGGATTCAAAGCTTTCTATATATATAAGGTTCAACCTTTTATGGAACAACGATTATCATTATCAAGCAATACATTATCTATCAAACGTTACTTTTGAGCAATCAAAGAACTACTCGTAATCCTCAAGATCAAACGTACTGAAAAGCAGCACACTCGTTATAAGAAATTATCTGATCTTCTGAGATCATATTGTGCTGCTGTTTTGTTATCTCTTTACAAGCTATACACTTTACTACATCTTGTTGAGAAGAGTATGTAATCTGGGAAAGAGTCTTTTCCAGAACTTTGTTGTATTCGTTATACTGTGTTGTAAAACTAAGAGTTTCAGTAGACTAAGGGTAATTCCTACTGAAGTGGGTATGTACAAGAGTTGTACTGTAAAAGCCGAAGTCTTTTAGTGATACCTTTTGGAAACAGAAGAAGGGAAGACGTAGAAGATTACATCTCCGAACTTCCAGAAACAACCATTGTCCACTGCGTACTGTTTTATTGTTGTCACCCCATACCATCAGATTATTTCCGCACTAATTTTCGTGATTTGCTGGATGATAAGCTATAATCTCTAACAGGATTCTAGCATTCTTTGCAAAAGCGTCCAACAAAGGAACGAGCTTATTCCCCCCCCCCCCCTATCGATCCCAAACATTGTCCTTATGTTTTAGTAATTTTGAAAGTCAAGTTTAAATGTATATGTAATTCAATTTATAGAAAAATGATTTTCTGATTTTTTTTTCACATTTATCGTTTTTATCTATGATTCATGAATGTGAGATTATTGTTTTTTAACCTACCTACTTATTTATAAGTCTTCTCAAGAAAATAGCAGATTTATGTTTTCAAAAATATGAGTCTATTGTTGGTCACATATCATGCATTTTATGTGTTTGATGATTTGTTTTAGTTGTAACAAGCAAATCAACCAATATGTGTTTTATTGTTATGATTTTTTTCGAGTAAATACTTATTTGACCTAAAAATACCTAATTTGAGCTTTCGGATACTTGCTTATGTCCTTTGAATACTCAAATATGTATGAAAATACTGGATTTTCGAGTAGTCACCAACAATTCAGTCACAATTGGCAGTGGTCACTATATTGATTTTATTGATTATGAGTTTGTTTTGAGATTGGGTTAATTTGATCGATCTTATGCCTTTTTTTATGCTTCTCAATTAAGTTTTTTTCTTGACGATTTTTTGTGACTTCACTTACCTTATATCAAACAATTTTGACAATAATTGCTGAAGTATTAGGATGATTTTGCAGGAAACAATTTCTAAAATCAGTACCAAATATTTGGATGATTTTGTTGAAATATAATGTGAATAATATAATTTTCTGCTTCGATATTGATTGAGTACACATTGTGATTTGGTTCGGTAGTAATTTTACTTTATGTAATTCAGTTATCCCAATTATTTAAGTTATTATACTCTGCCTAAGGAGGGTTTGTAGATGAGTTTTGAATAATATTGTCAAAATTCATGCATCTAAACATGAATAATATTCATTTGCTATTTTGTTACTTACCTTGTTGAATTTTAATGTTTTCGTCAAAAAGATGATATTGAATCCGAATTTAATGTTGTTATAAAAATTAAAAAAAATGTAGAAATCATTTTGTCGTTTGTATATCCATTTTTATTGATGCCAAAATCGACAAAATAATTTTTTAATTTTTTAGATATTACAGGTCATTTTATTGATGGCAACCGGATATGAGAGATATCTACCTGTTGTGGTCATGGTAGATAAGAGGAAACCTGAATTGGTACAATTACTACCTAATATTTCTCAAATAGTACACAATTTGGCCCTCTAAATACTTATATTCGATTATTCGGCATTCAAGATTTAAGAAGATGATACCTGAATTGATACAAGAAAAAACTAATATATTTCTCAAATAGTACATAATTTGGTCCTGTAAATACTCATATTCGATTATTTTTTGTACAAAAAAATAAATTGGGATTTAATCTTGATTTAAACAATGAAATTTGTTCTAATGGAGACAATGAGCTTGAAGTTTTCACTTTAAGCATATCTATCGATTCTTGAATTCAAATTTGGATGTTGGTTGTGTATTTGCAATTAGGAGATGCGTTATGAAATGATTTATGCGTTAATCATTAAACTATTATGTTTTATATATGATGTGGTTTGTTACAATTACAAATACACTCTGAATTTTTTTTTAAGCAATGGTTTGAAAGAGTGGTCAAATTTAGGCTTTCGGCACTTAATTTCTCCCAAGTGATACCCAATTAATTTTACAAATTGATAATAGACATTTAAAACTCGATTTCATGTCATTCAACAAGTACCTAATTTTTTTCATGTCATGCTTGATGTTGCCCTTAAATACTAAAATTTGTTTATTTTTCGTGTAAAAAATACAGTTGAAATTTAATATTGAATTACTTATTTGGTATTCATGAAATAACAAGATGATAGATAATGTTATATAAAGTACCTAATTTTTGTAAGGTGATACTTGATGTGGCCTTTTTAAATACTAAAATTTGTTTTTTTGGTGTCAAACATACACTTGAAATTTAATCTTAAATTTATTATTTGATGTTAATGAAATAACAAGAGGAAACCTAAAGTGATACAACAAGTTCTTAATTTTTGTCAGCTGATACTAGATGTGGCCCCTTAAATACTTGATTTCTGTTGTTTGTACTGTCAAAAATACATTGAAATTTAATATTGAATGACTTATTTGACATTTATGAAATAACAATGTGATACCCAAATTGGTACGTAAACTACCTAAGATACTTAATATGACCTTTTAAATATTAAAATTTGTCAATATTATTTTGTCATTTATGAAATTAATGAATTATAAAGTTCTCATTAGTATTAATTCACAATACTTATTAATATTCATTGAATGACTTGTTTAACAATCATGAAATAATAAGAGGATACATAAATTGGTAAATAAAATACCTAATATATTGCAAGGTGATACTTAATGTGACCTTTTAAATACTAAAATTTGTCAAAATTATTGGCATTTATAAAAATAATTATTTAAAATAATCATTAGTATTAATTCACAATACTTATTGGTATTCATTTAATGACTTATTTGGCGTTCATGAAACAACAAGAGGATACCTAAATTGGAACATAAAGTATCTAATTTTCGTCAGTGATATATAATGTGGCCTTTTAAATACTAACATGCATCAAATTATTTTATCATTTATAAAATTAATGATTTATAAAATACTCATCAATATTAATTTACAATACTTTTTTATATTCATTGAATGACTTATTTGACAATCATGAAATAACAAGATGATACCTTATTAGTATTAATCCATAATACTTATTGGTAATCATTGTTTATGCTTATCAGTATCATTTCATTATACTTATAAATGTTCATTTATAATCAACATATACGTATACGTTTCCCTTCTTATTGAATTCAGATCCTCAATTGTGAATTTCGTATTAGCTGTAGGTCGATGGATCCATCTACGTATTACCACGGTACCGGACGGCGGGGACATCAGCGAAACT
This sequence comes from Primulina huaijiensis, assembly GCF_012295235.1. Classification (NCBI taxonomy): domain Eukaryota; kingdom Viridiplantae; phylum Streptophyta; class Magnoliopsida; order Lamiales; family Gesneriaceae; genus Primulina; species Primulina huaijiensis. The sequence goes on from NC_133312.1 coordinate 10,517,131, forward strand.
CTCACCCGTCAACTAAGCTTTGGCCTTACATATCATCGTATCATCTTATTATTCACAATGAATTCACCTCCTTAAATTTTTCATTTTTCCATTACTTATAAAAATTCACGCACATATAAATCATTTTTCTTTTAAACCAAGCATGCAACATATCTTTTAGCATTAACGTTTCATCATAAAATTCCATAAACATTTAAAATAAACATTTTAACATTTATTATAGCATTCAAGGCACTGCCAGGACGTCTAGCATTTTTCAGATGTAAAATGACTGTTTTGTCCCTGAAACCCTAAATTTCCCAATTTATCCTTAGACCTTAAAACGACGACCCAAATCCATTCAAACTTAACATGTCACCTTAAAATAAACCCATAAATTTTTTAGATGTAAAATTAAGCTTCTCAACTAATTTCTCAATTCGTATTTAAAGTTAGACGTATATCTCGATTTTGACTCATATGGGCTCTAAACTTAGCCAAACTTCCCCAAATTTGAACCAAAGCTTATTAACACCTAATTAAACCATATACAACCCAATTCATGCCCATTAAACCATTGTACAAGCTTAAACCAGCTACTGAATTTTTAGCCCCTATTTTTCGATATATAACACAAGTTGCAAGCTTGGGCCCATTAAACTAGTATAATAGGCTCATTAAGCCCATTAGTAAATATTTAAAATATTTGTTTAGAAAAGTTTATGAAAATATTAGCCGAGTTCTCAAAAAGTCCTTATTTTTAACGAAAATTGATTGCCGATTTAAAATACGAATCCACATATAAAACACCTCAAAACATCTCATTTTTGAACATTCCATTTAAAATACACCACAAATTAAACAATTAAAAATAATTATTTAATAAAATATTTTCTCTTATAAAGTCCCCGGTTTCCGTTCCTCGATCGAGTCTCGAATAACTTTTAAAACACTGTTTTATGCATTCTAACAGAAAACCTTATTTTAAACATGTAATCATGCACACCATAATTAATTTGTGTCATTAAAACCATTTAATTAGTCATTTTCTATTTTCTATAGATTTGCAAGTAGTTGAATTACGTCATCGTATTTTAGATCTTACAATTCCTCCTACCCATAAATGAAATTTCGTCCTCGAAATTAAAACTTACCGAATAACTCCTGGTAGCGACTCCTCATTTGCTCTCAGTTTCTCAAGTAGCCTCTTCCTTCGAGTGATTTAGCCACTTGACTTTGACTATTTGTATAACTTTGTTTTGGAGCCTATCCAAAATTTATGTATGTCTTTCCTCGTATGACATATTTGGAGTCAACTGCAGAGGTTCATAAGTTAGTACATGAGAAAGGTTCGACATGTACTTCCTCAGCATCGAGATATGAAATACATTATGTACTCCTACTAGAATCGGTGGCAACGCCACTCTATAAGCTAATGTTCCAATCATCTCCAAAATCTCAAATGGTCCTATGATTCTCGGACGGAGTTTGCATTTCTTGCCAAATCTCATCACACCCTCCATAGGTGCTATTTTCACAAATACAGGGTCGCCTACTGCAAACTCTAGCTCTCTTCATCGCTTATTGGCGTAGCTCTTGTGTCGATTTTGTGCAGTCTTCATCCTATCTCGGATTTTGACTACTAGCTCTGCTGTTTGCTTGATTAAGTCCGGACAAAATTCCCCTCTTCCATCAATCTCGTCCTAATGTATAGGTGGGTGATCTACACTTCCTTCCATAAAGTTCCTCGTAAGGAACCATTCCCATAGATGATTGGTAACTATTGTTATAGGTGAACTCCAATATAGGTAACTTCGGTTCCCAACTTCCTTGGAAATCAATCACACAAGCTCGGAATAGATCCTCCAAAATTTGAATTACCCTTTCAGACTGACCATCGGTTTGAGGATGGAATGTTGTACTGAATAAAAACTTGTCCCCATCGCTGCATGTAGACTCTTCCAGAAAGACGATGTGAACCTCGGGTGATACGACCACTACTTTTTTTTTCCTAATCATAAACTCGAAAATTACTAAACATAAATAACTCAACACATTCATAAATCATAATGAACAATCAACTAAAATCTCAAGTGCATAAAATAAATATATAAATCATCACCTAATCAAAAAATCTTACACCGACCTTTAAAAAGATCAACTAACAATAGAATAAAGCATAAAAATATCTCTACTAAATCATCAACATAAATCTTTAAATCTTTTATCTATCTAGCTAGTGCGGAACATAAATAGCCCTCGGGTGTGTACTGCAGTACTCGATCCACTCAAACGTCAGCGCCTCCCATAAAATCATCAAATCTTGCATCATACAAACCTAGTGAGTCTAATGACTTAGCACGTCCTAAACATGAGTAGCAAAAAATACATATACAATCACAAGCATTAAAAATCATACTTTTATTTAAAATAGCTTTTGAGCATAAAATAAATCATTTAAATAGCTTTAAGCATAAATAAATCATTTTAAAAATAACTTTTAACCATATATCATAAAATCATTTTCATCGTAAAGCTTTCAATCTTTTATCATTTTGGATGAAGTTTGATCCTCGAAAGTGACTAGCTTTTATCATTTGGTCGACTGATCAGCCTTCAGCTTCACATGGCCCATGGGGGTGGGCACTAGGCTCCACCATGGAAATACGATCGTCATGGTCCCTCTAGGCCTTGGCCCTCACGACATCTCCACAAAATTGTAAGTTCACCGTTCTTTCTTAAAACGGATCCCCCACATATCATATATCATTTGTTAAAGTCAATTCACTTCCCTCAAAATACTTTTTCTTTTCTTTTAAAATCTTAAAATATCATCACTTTCCAAAAATAGCATTTTAAACAGTAGAAATTGTACAACTTTACCATAATTCATAAAATCTCATATTTTCATAAAAATCATCATTTTAAATCATAGAATATCATTTAACATGCATTATGATCCTTCGGGATGCTGCCAAGCTTTTATGTGTTTTTCCAAGTATAAAATGACTGTTTTGCCCCTAGACGTAAAATTTCTCGATTTTATCTTTTTCTTACTTTTAATGACATGGGCTTATTCCAAATAATTATTTAAGCTTAATCTAATTTTTCATAATTTTATTCGTCTTAATTCAAGGCTTTCTAATTAATTCTTTAATTAACGATTCGTGATGCATTTAATTCCCGAATAAATTCAAAACTCAATATTTTGATCCCAAATTTTACACATAACCTTTTTATTACCTAAACTACCATTTTCAGCCATGGACCACACCCGTGGACCCATGGTTCCAATTTTATTCTTATTAATTTGAAATATGACTCTTATGTGAACAAACCGAGCCATCTCCTAGTTTACTCGAGCCATGATCAAGCCACTTCAAGCCAAACAGGAGCCAACCCACCTAGGCACTCTCCTGACTGACCCTGACCCATAGAACCTGACCCTAGCCCACCCACAAGCCTCCTGGAACAAGACACGAAACTGTACTCTACTACAACTCACGCTAATAAAATCCTAGCAAACCTAGGACTCTTCCAGCCGTGCCACAACTGAGCCCACCTGACCCTAACCGACCCTGGACCACGCCCAGACCCAACCAAGCCCAGCCTAGACCTTTGAACCCAAGCAATGAGCCGCTTGAATCCAGAATAGCAGCCTGGGCGCTAATGCTCTCCATGGTGCTATGAGTTCCTACTTTGGCTAGAACTCTTGGCTCAAGCCACCCTCGAGTCCCAACCTTCTTGACCCACTCTGGAACACCCTGAGCCACCTCCTAGATGACCTAGCCCAGCCCTTAAACCCTCGCTGCACCAGCTCCTCGGCTGAACAAAACTCACGCATGGGAAGAGTCCTACCCCATGTGGACTCTTCACCAGCTGATACCCACGAGTCCTAGCCTTGCTAGGACTCTATCAGGCCCTCACCCATGACCCCCTCGAGCCTCAACCAGCCCTGGCCCAGCCCACTTGCACCCATGCATAGTAACCGAGCCCTAGACCCAAGTGTAACCCGACACAAAACCCTCGGTCTCTTCCTGGTTTTTCCCTCGTTTTTCCACCTTGTTTCCCTTTAAATTTATATCAAGTTTTAACCATATTTCATCATGTATTGGCAGCGTACTCGTTGGAAATCATGACGTGATTCATATTTGCGTAAAAAAATCATATTTTTGAAAATAAACGTTCTACCATACAAATATTCAAACACCTATTTTCTTCATGTATAAACAATTAAATCATGCATAATATGATTTGTATGATGTTTAAAAGAGTTTAGAAAACGTGCCCTTGCATTTATAACGCTCGAATATTCAATCGTCGGCGAGAGTGCAAAGTTGGACGACCAGACGACGAAGAACCCAAGCTTTTCTTCCTTTCTTATTTTTGAAATTTGTGTGTGTGTGAGTGTGTGTTTTGGCTGATGCAAGGTAAAAATATGGTGTTTTGAAAGCCTAGGTAACATATTTATAGATTTAATCATCATGTTAATGGGTTTTGGTTTTGGGCTTGCAAGCTTAGGAGCAATTGGGCCTACTTAAATAATTAAATTGGACTCAATAACTCTTATTTAATTAAAACATATAATTTTATAAAATCAGTTTCCCAAAAATAATATTTTTTATATTTTAAAAATCTTTGTTTGCCCAAAATCGGCTTCTCGAGAAAAATCGAACTCGACTCGTAAAATAATTTGAACTTTAACATTTTTAGAAATATTAAATAATTTTTAATCATATTTGGAAGCCTTGCCAATATTTAACGAAAAATAAATATTCTTGTCTTGGTCGTCCCAGGTCTTCTTTCCCTTGCCTATTATCGAATATTTGGGTAAATTCTTTCAATTTCATGAAATCATGTCATATTATCATTTAATCATGCAAGCATTTAAAATCAATTAAATAAAACAATTAGGCAATTAAAATAATTTGCATGCATATGGTTTACGTAGGTTGGTTTTTCGGACCTCGGTCAGAAACGATGGACACTGAAATTCCATGCAGTCGGAATATCTTTTGAATGTGTAGCTCTGCATACTACGTCATGGTGAATGTCATCCAAATGGCATTGAAACCTCTAATAGTCTTCGGCATTCCCACCACAAAATCCATAGTAATATTTTCCCATTTCCACTCGGGAATAAGAAGTGGCTTAAGCTTCTTGACTGGCCTCTGATGCTCAGTCTTAACTTGCTGGCATGTCAAACACTAGGACACAAAACACAAGATGTCTCCTTTTATGCCTCGCCACCAATAAAACAACTGTAGATCGTTGTACATCTTCGTACTTCTAGGATGATTGGAATATGGGGTATTTTGAGCTTCCTTAATAATAACCTCTCGCAGTGAATCGCCACTAAGAACGAATGGTCGATCTCGATATCGAACTATGCCATCCTCTTTAGAATACAGCTTCCGAACCTTAGCTTCAACTCTCAGTCTCTATTTTTTTAATTGCTCATCAGAAGACTGACCTTCTAGAATTCTATCCCTCAGAGTCGATTGAACTGTCATAGTAGCAAGATTGGAGGCCTCTCCCCTAGTATAAACTACAAGCTCGAATCGCTGAATCTCGAACTGCAATGGCCTCTGAAGGGATAATTGAGTAATAACTGCTGTCTTTCTGCTCAATGCATCCACAACTACATTACCTTTGCCCGGATGGTAGCTACTATCGCAGTCGTAGTCCTTTACCAATTCTAGCCTTCTTTGTTGCCTCATGTTCAACTCTTTTTGGGTGAAGAAGTACTTCAAACTCTTATGGTCTGTAAAAATCTTGCACTTCTCCCTATATAAGTAATTTATTCAAATTTTCAATGCAAACACTACTGCTGCAAGCTCTAGGTCGTGTGTCGTGTAATTCTTCTCCTGAACTTTCAACTGTCTACACACATAAGCTATAACTCAATTGTTTTGCATCAAGAGTGCGGCCAAACCAAGTTTCGAAGCATCCGTGTAGAGAACATACTCTCCTTGCCCCGACGACATCGACAGAACTGGCGCTGAAGTCAAGGCTTGCTTCAGCTTCTAAAAACCCTCTTTGCATTCGGTTCGCAAATAAAATTTGCATTCTTCTTCATCAAAGTGGTCGAGCGCACCGTAATAGATGAGAATCCTTGAATGAAATTCCGATAGTAGCCAGCTAGACCCAAGAAATTACGGATCTTGGTTACGCTCTTTGGTACTGGCCACTCTCTAACTACCTCGACTATGCTTGTATCAACTTCAACTCCATCTCTAGAAATAATGTGGCCTAAGAACTCCACTCTCTCGAGCCAAAACTCGCACTTGCTGAACTTAGCGTATAAATTTCTATCTTGCAACAATTGTAGAGTCGCTCTCAAGTGCTGATTATGCTCCTCTTGGCTCTTTAAGTAAATCAGAATGTCATCAATGAAGATCTATGTTCGAGAAAATCGATGATCCTTACAATTGATCAAATAAGTCTTTGATTCTAGGCAAGGGATACTTATTCTTGATGGTAACTCTATCCAGCTCTCGATAATCAATACAAAGTCGCATTCTACCATCCTTTTTCTTCGCGAATAACACTGGTGCGCCCACGAAGAACAACTAGGACAAATAAAACCCTTTTCCGTCAATTCTTAAATTTGATCCATCAACTCTTTCATTTCGACGGGTGCTAGACGATAAGGCGCCTTAGAAATTGGCACAGTGCTCGACATCAACTCAATAGCAAATTCCACTTCTCGGTCCTGTGGAATGCCATAAACGTCCTCAAGAGAGACGCTAGGAAAGTCTCTGATGACCTCAACATCCTCTAGCTTCTGACTGACAGGAACATGTGCTGAAGTAACACATGCTAGAAAAGCGTGGTAGCCTTGCTTAATAAGTTTCCTCGCACTGATGCAGGAGATGATGTGCGGAATTTGCTTGTTATCACTAATCATTAAAACAAACCCAACAAGCCCAATAACACTCCTAAAAATTATTTCGTATAGATTCGTTTTTTAAAATATTGCCCGAGCCCTAAAAAAGTCCCTCGATTCGATAAAATTTGCGTACCGATTAAAAATATGACCCGACGAGTAAAAACGCTCAACAAGTCCCAATTTTCGAAAAATATTCTTAAAACACTTAAAATAAATTAATTAAAATTAATCATTCAATAAGAATATTTTTCCTGATAATCCCAGGACTCCGTTCCTCGTCCGAGCGCGAAAAGCAACTAGAAACCCTAATGCGTGAAACTTTAAAATAATCGTGAAATAAACACTAATCATGCAATAATTATGCATTAAATACATAAAAATCGTTAAACACATTTTTTAAAATAAAACACTTGATTGCATGAATTCAGGTTACGTAAATCGAATTTCCTGGACCTTACAACTCTCCCCCCTTATAACAAAATTTCGTCCTCGAAATTTAAAACATACCGAATAACTCCGGGTAGCGACTCCTCATCTTGGCTTCAGTCTCCCAAGTAGCCTCCTCCTCAGAATGATTTAACCACTTGAATTTTACCATATAGATCACTTTGTTCCGGAGCTTCCTCTCCTGTCTGTCCAGAAACTGAGTGGGTCTCTCCTCAAAGGACAGGTTCGGTGTCAGCCGAAGTGGCTCATAGTTCAGTACATGCGAAGGATTCGACATGTACTTCCGCAGCATAGAGACGTGGAACACATTATGAACTCCCGCAAGATTCGACGGTAATGCAACTATGTATGCAAGTGTTCCAACTCTCTTCAGTATCTCAAACGGCGCTATGTATCTCGGACTGAGCTTGTCCTTCTTCTCAAATCTCATCACACCCTTCATCGGTGCGACCTTCATAAACACATGGTCTCATACGGAAAACTCAAGATCTCGGCGCCGCTGATCTGCATAACTCTTTTGCCGGCTCTGAACGGTCTTCATCCTGTCTCAGATCTTCACCACTAACTCTGCAGTATGATTGGCGATATCTGGCCCTATCTCTGCCTCTCTCCTACCTCGTCCCAATACACTGGAGACCTACACTTCCTCCCGTAAAATGCCTCATATGGATCCATACCGATAGACGCATGATAACTATTGTTGTACGTGAACTCCACAAGAGGTAACTTTGGCTCCCAGCTGCCCTGGAAGTCGATCATGCAAGCTCTGAGCAGGTCCTCCAGAATCCGAATAACTCTCTCTGACTGTCCATCAGTCTGAGGATGGAAGGCAGTACTGAATAGCTGCTTAGTACCCAATGCTTGATGTAGACTCTTCCAGAACGCAGACGTGAATCTCGGATCCCTGTCTAACACTATGGACATTGGAATCACATGCAGTCTGATTATCTCTCTGATGTACAGCTCCGCGTACTGAGTCATGGTGAAAGTCTTCCTGATCGGTAAAAAGTGTGCTGATTTAGTGAGCCGATCAACGATCACCCAAATGGCATTATATCCTCCAATCGTCCTCGGAAGTCTTGTCACGAAATCCATGGTGATGTTCTCCCATTTCCACTGGAGAATAGGGAGTGACCTCAGCTTTCCTACAGGTCTCTGATGCTCTCCCTTGACCTGCTGACATGTCAAACACTCGGAGACGAAACACAGAATATCCCGCTTCATGCTTGGCCACCAATATAGGGATTGAAGATCCTTATATATCTCCTTACTCCCTGGATGGATGGAGTACGGAGGCTGTGGGCCTTGCTCAAGATATCTGCTTTCAGGGAATCACTGTGAGGAACCCACAGTCATTCCCTATATCTGACTATGCCGTCGACAACTGAAACCCTTATATAGCAAATCATGTACCTGATCTTTGAACTCTTTCATCTCTGCAGGTGCTAGTCGATAGAGTGCCTTAGAAATAGGCACGGTACCTGGCATAAGCTCAATAGAAAAATCCACTTCTCTGTCTGGTGGAATGCCTGAAACATCGTCAGGGAAAACACTAGGAAATCTTTGACCACACCAACATCCTCTAGCCTCAGACTAGCTGGCTCTGACACTGACACAAAACAGGCCAAAAACTCCTGGTAGCCTCTCTTCATGAGCTTCCTCGCACACATGCAGGAAATGATGTGAGGCATCTGCTGATGTCTGGCGGCCTCAAAAATAAACGGCGTACCACTGGGCGGTCGCAAAGATAATGATATATATCGGAAGTCTTTGACAACTCCGTTCAAGGAAAGACAGTCCATACCCAAAATGATGTCGAACTCCGGTAACGGTAGCACAATCAAATCTGCCTGTACCGCATTCCTCTATCGAAGCTCCAATCCCCTCACTATCTGAGAAGTGAACATCTGATCCCCGGATGGAATCGATACCCTGAATCCTGAATCCATCACCATTGGTATGATTCCTAGACTCTTGACGAACGTCTCAGATATAAAGGAATGTGTAGCTTCTGAATCTAGCAATACATGCGTGGCTACACCTGAAATATATATCCTTCATGCACACAAAACATTCCATCAAATCTGATCGCGTTGAAGCTTAAAAAGTTTCTTACCAGCAATTATGCCAAAATCCTCGAAAGAATTTATTGAATTAACCGAAGTATTCCTCCAAAAATTTCGAAATTAAACATAAAAAATTTTGGAATTTGCAATTTGGCTCTTAAAGTTTCGAAAATTACATTATGGCCCTATAAAATTTTCCAAATTTGCATTTTTGACACCTCAAAATTTTCGAATTTAGCCCATAAAATTGCAAAATTCTCGAAAATTTAGCATTAAGTCCCGAAAATTTAGAAAATCCGAAAATAGCCCCTTAAAATTTCTAGTTTTGCAATTAGGTCCTCATATTATCGGTCATTACATTTAGATCCCTAAAATTCTCAATTCAAGCATTTCAACCCTTAATTCCAACTAGGTAGAGCATGCATCCTAATTCCTTCTATGTTCTCAATCCCATAAATCAATTATCACAACAATCAAATAACCCATGCAATCAAAGCGATAAATTAAAATCTTAAACATAAGGGTTACTGGTGATCAACGTAGAATCTGGCTCCGCTGCAGCCTCCTCGGTTGCATCACGTAGGCCCTGCCAGTAGTGGGGCCTTGATTCCTTGGGAAGTCAGCTGCTTTATGGCCCTCCTCTTTGCATACAAAGCATCTGAAGGTGCCCCACATACACTTTACATAGTGAAGTTTGTTGCACTGTTTGCACGGCGGTCCTTCCTCCGGCTTAGGAGCCCCTGGTGCTTGAGGTGGCCGCTGCTGTCCTGCCCTCCTAAACTGCCCCTGGGGCTTCTACTACCCCTGATGCCTCGGGGGCCTTTAAAATGCTTCTTCTGCGGCTGGGAGCTGGACTGGGCCTGGGATCTCATCTGCATCTCAAAATCGATATCCCTCAAGGCTTGCTACGCCTGAAAACAACAACCAGTCGCCTCATCATAACTAGCCGGTCTCATAAGCCTCACATCCTGGCGCAAAGTAGGCCTAAGGCCATCCATGAAATCCCTCAGCTTATGAGCAGCGTATCTCGCAATAAGAGGCAAAAAATGACAGCCCCAGTCAAACTTCCTGATAAACTCGGCCACAGATGAGTCCCTCTATCAGAGACTCATGAACTCCCTCGTCAGGCCGCCCCTAACATCAGCTTGGAAGTACTTGGTGTAGAAGATCTCCTTGAACCGATCCCACGTGAGAGTAGCCAAGTCCACTGCATGAGCGACTCCCCCCCACAAAAAGGATGCATCATCTATCAACATATATGTGGCGCACATGCCCGGTAGCCATCCCTCATCTGAAGATACTGAAAATGGAGCTCCAACGAGCGGATCCATCCCTCTGCTACAAAGGAATCAGTAGTACCCCCGAACTCCTACGGGTTGAGCCGTCTAAACTGCTCGAGTAGCTGCATCCAATGGCGGAGGCGGTGGTGGGTGGTCCCTATCACCTCCAGGAATATCATCCTGACGGTCTGTACTGGGGGTGCGTCTGGGAGGCATGATAACTGAACACATTCCAATTCTAAACGTAACACAACATGCAATTTAATCTAGTTTTCAAAACAGTAAATCCTTAAATCATGAAAGCAGCTAAACATGCACCATAAATCATCGTAAAACGTATATCATGTAATCATGCAGGTGATAGCAGTAAAATATCTAAAACATAAAAGCTTACAGACTTGAGGCTTGAAGACTGAGCTGCAGAAGATGGCGGTGGCACAACCCTATACAGGACCTTTGCTCTGATACTAACTGTAACGTCTACTGCTTAAAATGCTGCTAAATTTCTTTTTTAAAGATAACACTCGAAAATCATCTTCAGATGCATGCATGCAATGCTGCCAAAAATTAGCATTTATAAAATAGCAATAAACAACTAACAGGAAAAACACTACAGTTTAAATCATAGCTAGATCGTCAATCCTAGACTTGCGTTGAAAATAATGCAATAAGACACACGTAAAAATCTTCAAAACCAAAAGCGTAATAACATGATGTGTGGAAAATACGGTCCTCAGGTTCGCGTGCGCATATCCAACTCCTCCTACTCAGTTTTAGGCACCTCCAGTCTCTTGATCAAAATGCTCACCTGCATCAGTCATACCTAGTGAGTCTAAAGACTCAACACACCTATAACGCTATCGCAAATACATATACATAACAGGCAACAGTGAAAAGTACTGAAATAAAAATACATTTCATGATCTTATAAAATCGTGTGCATAATCATGACTTGTCAAAGCACAATCATTTTCATAACATATAACATCATCCTAATTTGAATTTTGTTCATTAACTGTGAATTCCGTATCATCAGGTCAGTCGATAGATCAATCTACGTGTAACTGCGGTACTCGACGACGGGGACATCAGCGACAGCATTACCTGTCCACTAAGCCTTGGCCTTACATGTCATCGAGTGATCGTATTAGTCACAACCAACTCCCATAATTCAAAATATGTCATTATATTCATCACTTAATAAAATCATGCATATACGTAAATTTTCTTTGAAACCAAACATGCTACGTATTTTTCATAATACGTAAAAACCATGATCAGGATAACATAAAAGTTTAAATACATGTAAAATCATGTTTAGGGCGCTGCCGGGACTAAAAACTCGCCCAGGTGCAAAATGACCATTTTGCCCTTGGAAACCAAAAATGATCGTTTTACCCCTGGACCTCAACATTTCGATCCGAAGCTTACCAAACTCCTTAAATCATCCCAAAACATATTAAAAACATTTCTTAGATGTAAACTTGAGTCTGTTTCCTTAACCTCCCCAACCAGCCTTAAAACCACACTTTCCAGCCCACTAAGACCCATGTAAACAAGGCCACATGCTGCTGGAAATTTTTGCACAATACACTTTCGAAACCCTAATACGCTAAACTTGAAAATCATCGACCCTAGGTTCTACCGGCTCGGATCATCCTTGGACCAACCCTTCCTAGCCTACCTTAGGACCCTACTGGACCGACCTAACCTAAGCTCAGAGCCCCAAGCATGCTGCAACACTCGAACCCCCAAGAACATGCACGGCCGCGTCCCACACGAAGCACAACCGACCCTTAATATATCCACCTCCTTCCTAGTCAAGACCAGCTGGTTATGGACCTCCACTAGACCTCGGTTGGACCCTCTTGGATCGCACCTTGGCCTGGTTCAGCCCCCCCACAGCCGAGCCTACCCTATCCTTCACAAAAACGGTTAGAAACCCTAGCCGCCTAGGACCATATCTACGGCCTTCACCTAAACCTTGCAATCCTCTACACCAGCACCTTGATCCTCATCTTACTCGACGTGTACAACCCATAACATGCAGTTCGGCAGCCCCCTTACGCAATCATGTAAGAAACCGTGAGTTTTCATAAAAGAGCATACACAAATCCATGAAAACCGATGCATAAACAACAAAGCTTGCAAGATCTACATTCCCTATGTACACACACACATCAGCCTATATATGGAGTGAATGATGAGAAAAGAAAGACGTGAGGCGTGCCTTATCGTGTTTAACCTTACAAACTTGAAGTTACGCGCGTTGGAGAAGCACCAGAGGAGCGGGGAGGAAGTTTTTCTTGAAAGCTATGGAGGAAAATGATTGGGGCTGCTGAAATGTTTCGAAAATGCTGCTGCAAAGAGGGGAAGGGGTGGCCGAGCACTAGGTTTAGGGTTAGGGTTAAAGGGTGTAGGGTTTTAAATAGAAAATGCATGCCTATATGGGCCCTAGTTAATTTAATTAAACTAAAAAAAGGTTTCGGGCCCACTAAGCATTAAAACAAACCCTACAAGACCAATAAAACTCCCGAAAAATATTTTGTTTAGGTACGTTTTTGAAAATATTGCTCGAGCCCTTAAAAAGTCTCCTGATTCGATAAAATTTGATATCGATTAAAAATATGATTCGGCGTGTATATGATTCGGCGAGTCCCAATTTTCGAAAAATACCCTTAAAACACTTCAAATCAATTAATTAAAATTAATAATTCAATAAAAATATTTTTCTTGATAATCTCGGTCTTCGTTCCTCGTTCGAGCGCGAAATGCGACTAGAAACCCTAATGCGTGAAACTTTGAAATAATAATGAAATAAACCCTAATCATGCAACAATTATGCATTAAATACATAAAATTCATTAAACACATATTTTAAAATAAAACCCTAGATTGAATGCATTCAGATTACGTAGATCGAATTTCGTGGACCTTACACTAATACTTGGCAATTTCAACATGAAACAAGGCCCATCATTCAAAACTTGAACAATCAAGTAGGATAATTGGCGACAAAAATTAATAGTTTGGAGGCACAAAATTCTTGCAGTGTACCCTCTCAGACGATGGTGAATCCAGAAGAAAATTCAAGTGCGATCATGTTGAGGAATGGCAACGAGTTAGAAATTCCAAAGAAAATGGTCCCCACACCATCAAAGAAAGAAAAAGAGAAAGAGGCTAAGGTGGTGGAAAATGAGCCTAATTAGGAATACACGTCTAAAGGTAAGTTTCCCCTATTAATGTCGTGCCATATTCTATTTATGCATCTTTGAAACTTTGTCCTTTGAATAAAACTGGAGTTGTTTTCCAATTGGCTGACATGTTAAGTGCATATCATAGGGCTATAGTTGAGGACGTTCTTGTCAATGGATATTCTACTATTTTAGCTTTAACAATATGATATTTTTGCCTTTAATTTAAAATTCTTTTATGTTCAAAAATTTGTGGATTTATGATTTATTATTGTAAAAGTTGTATGTCGATTAATCTGACAATTAAATTTGATATATAACTTTCTACTGCTATCCTTGAATTCAGAGATCCGTAATTGTTATGAATGATTGGTATGTGAGTAGTGACAGATTAGATGTTTTGTGCTATTATAACATATTTATACTAAATAAATCGACGAAACTGGATTTATCAATTGTAGCTATATCGATTGTTAGGTTTCAAGATTAACTGTTTTCACAAAGCGAAATTGCTATTTTTAATCAATAAAGAACACTACCATGCCCAGAACGTCTCTTGTTCTTCCTCATTCAATTGCTCTTCATTCTTATCTGTGGAGATATGTAAGGGGTGAGTGTTTTGGGAAACACTCAGCAAGTGGGAGCCGATCGATTGCCACAAGTACATATGAAGATAATTTAAAAGCATCTTTTAACTGATTTTCAAAACGTATTATATTGACATTAGCATATCAGAACAGAATCAGAATCGAAATGTGGAACATAGATTGTCAGACAACTCATAACGGAAAAATCAGAACAAACGAAAACACTGTTATTCATCTCGTTATCCATGGTCAAATTGTCCCCCATATGTTAGTTCTCAAAGGAGTGAGGCCAGAACACATTTTTATACCCACTGATGGGGCCCAGAACACAATTTACAATCGTCGTTCCATATCCAACTCGAATCATAACAGTGCACCACAAAATCAGATTCATCAAACAGCACTTATAGGAATAGTGAAAGGACTCAGCGAAATCAAAGAACATCCAAACCAGAAACAACATATCGTACATCGATCGAGATTTAAAAGATAGCATTTTTTTGAAAATGAATGGACACACATACAAGCTTGTCATGATATATTTACACCAAGTTTAAGTTTACAAGAAAAGTACATAACAAAAACTCACTTACTATTTGAAGCTGTGGTTCCAAACTTGCTTGATTCTAGAACGAAAACTTGGACGAACAAAGACAACTCTTGGTTGTGAATTGGGTACTGTCTTGAGTAGGTTTTGGATGAAATTATTGAGCAGAATAACCCCTTAGGTGTCCCTTAGTTTCTGCCTGAAACAGACAAGCACAGCAGCTCCTTCCTCGCTTGAGAGTGGCCGAAATTTGGAGGATTTTTGTGAGAGTTTTTGGTTTGTCATTTCTCCACACATGATGGGATATTTATAGGTGAAAAAATGGTAGATCCTCCCCCCATGTAGCAGCCGAAATAGGCCTTCCAAATTCCCACAAGTGATGGTCCAAATAGCCTCCAAATGGTCAAATTTTATCCAAAACCAAGGGTCACTTTGGTGTACTCAAAGGTCACTCCTTACACATTAATCGTGTCCCATTTTTAGCTCGTCTCATGGCTTAATTTTTGTCTTCTTTAGGACAAGCATCAATGAGCTTCCTTGAGCTAAGGGTTTAAGCCCATGAGCTAGGGGTTTCCTTCCCGACAATCAATGAGCTTCCTTGAGCTGATGGTTTTAGCTTATGAGCTAAGGATTTCTTCCCGAGAATCAATGAGCTTCCTTGAGCTGAGGGATTTAGCTTGTGAGCTAAGGGTTTCCTCTTCCGATCGATGTCCCTTCGATTCTTATGGTTTTGCATTGCCTTGACTTCTTTTTGAGCTACGTTCCGAACTTTTGAGCTGAAAATTTACGTATATAGTTGAGTTTCTTTAATTAGAATTTTTGAATTTAAAAATTTTAATTTCATTTCTTACGTGATTTGCTTCAAAAATCCGGATCCTCACAGTAAGAATTTATGTTTGGTAGTTCAATGACAACACATCATATTGAGCATATCTTGAAAGTGATTATGGATGATTTTTCATTGTGTGTTAATTAATTTGATGATTGTTTTGTCTGACATTATACTTGTCCTCAAAAGGTGTATGGAAACTAACCTTGTGTTAAATTCTGAAAAGTATCATTTTATAGTCGAACAAGGTATAGTTTTTGGTCATGTCGTTTCTTCGAAAGGTATGAGGTAGATAATGATAAAGTTGACATTATTCAGTCATTACATTATCCTATTTGTGTGCGGTAAGTACGTTCTTTTCTTGTTCATGTAGGTTTTTACAGGAGGTACATTCAAGATTTTGCAAAAATAGCGTCTCCATTGTGTAAATTATTGCAAAAAGAGGCAGCTTTTTATTTTGATGATGCATGCAGGAAATCATTTGACAAGTTAAAGGATTCGTTGACCTCTGCACCTATTATCCAATCCCCTGATTGGAGTAATCCTTTTGAGATCATGTTTGATGCCAGTGATTATGCAGTTGGTGCTGTTTTGGGACAAAGAATTGGGAATGCATCTCATGCCATCTGCTATGCCTCAAGAACTTCAAATGATGCCTAGAGAAATTATTCCACTAGTGAAAAGGAGCTTTTGGCTGTTGTTTGTGCTTTAGAAAAAATTTCAATCTTATTTACTTTGTACTAATGTTATTGTTTATTATAATCATGTAGCTATTCGATACTTAATGGCAAAGAAAAAGGCAAAACCAAGTTTAATAAGATGGATACTTCTCCTAAGTGAATTTGATCTAGAGATTAAAGACAAAAGAGGAACAGAGAATAGAGTGGCGGACCACTTGAGTCGTTTAGCCCATGTTGATGATGAACTATACTTGAAAGACAAATTTCCCGACGAGCAATTGTTTTCTACAAGCGTAAGACTACCCTAGTATGCAATATATTGTCAATTATTTAGATACTAACATATTACCTTCTTATTTGTCTAGGGCTCAAAAGGAAAAGATCAAAAGTTATGCCAAGTATTGCAAATCATGTGATCAATGTCAAAAGACAGGTACATATCCCAACGAAAGGAGATGCCTCAACACACCATTCTTGTTTGTGAAGGGGCATCGACTCCGTGGGACTTTTCCCTAGTTCTTTTAGTTGTACTTATATATTACTTGTTGTTGATTATGTCTCAAAGTGGGTGGAAGCTATGGCTACCCAAAATGACGATTCTCAAATAGTAGTAGATTTTATTAAGCATAATATTTCTCTAGGGTTGGAGTTCCAAGAACAATAATTAGTGATAGAGGTACCCACTTTTTCAATCGAATGGTGGAGAGTTTGTTGAGAAGATATCTAGTGACGCACAAGGTATCAACTGCCTACCATCCTCAAACTAGTGGGCAAGTCGAGGTGTCAAACAGAGAAATCAAGTCCATTTTGGGAAAACGGTGAATTCCTCTAGGAAAGACTGGAGATTGAGATTTGGATGATGCTTTGTGGGCCTAAAAAACTGTGTATAAGATGCCAATTGATATGCCATCCTATAAGTTTTTGGGAAGCCATGTCATCTTCCAGTGGAGTTAGAGCACAAAGCATATTAAGCTATCAAGAATTTTAATATGAAAATTAACGAAAGTGGGGAGTATAGAAAGCTACAATTGCAAGAATTGGAGAAAATACGCAATGAGGCGTGTGAAAATTAAAGGATCTACGAGGAAAAGACAAAGACCTTTCATGATAAAATGATTTCTAAGAAAGAATTTGAAGTTGGTCAAAAAATCCTTCTATACCATTCACATCTTTGTTTATTTCTAGGTAAGTTGCATTCTAGATGAATTGGACCTTTTGTTGTTGCTAATATTTTTCCTCATGGTGCAGTTGTGATTCAAAGCTTGGAGTCTTCCAAAGTGTTCAAAGTAAATGTGATAGGATCGGTTGGTTGGTCAAAGAGTGTTTAGAAGGGAGGGTTGAATAACACTCTCAAATTTAATATCGTTTCGAATAATGATTCAGTTTATTGATAAACCGAACTCAGGAATCTTGCTAGTCAATATCAATCAGTTAACTAATGAAAGTGCGGAAATAAACTGACTGACAGATAGAATAAAATAGAAAATATGAGACACAGGTTTTAAGGATGTTCAAAGATTTCAATCACTCCTACGTCACCCCTTCTATCTAGATGATAGAAAATTCACTAAAATATTTTGATCAATACAAGGATTGTACAGACCCACTTTAGTTTTGGACTTAACAATGTCAAACTGAAAATCTTAGTTTCGATACAGTTTGTAGTACTCTACTGAACTGAAACTACTTAGCACAACTGATCTTCTACACGATCGATTAACACAACAGTAAGTGTTTGTGCTTGCAAGCTTGAAGTATAGCCTTCAAAGCTATTGATATTAACAATAAGCGTGAGCTTTTAAATCCTTTGAATGTGAATAGAAAGCTTGTGAAAAGATTTCAGCAGAATAACAACTTGGTTGAATGAATAGTTATCTTCTCAGCTGCTTTCGTCGACTATTTATAGGCTTTGCTTTAAACGGTAACAATAAATGCGATTTGAATCATTATATCCATTATTTGTCATGTCAACATCCATCTGACAGTTGTACACTGTAGTGTTTCTAAAATGCGGCGTTCCTGCTGCTTTTTGTACAATCTATCGGTGGTTGGGCTACGTCCTTTTCACTGATGACGTGTACTATTTTTAGCCGACATGATAAGCTGATACCTCTCAACTGAAAGTGTAACTGATTAGTTTCCAACTGATCATCCAGTCGACTACGCTCTTCATTTAGCTTAGATAAGTTGACATTGATTTTCTGCGCACTAATCTTCAGTTTGGGCATTCGATAGTTTGCGTAATGTAGATCAGTTCTTTTCAGTCTTGCCGATCATTTGCTTAATAATTTAACACTTAGTTTGTCAAACTCCGAAAATAAGTTTCCAACAATTTTCTCCTTTTAGGTATTTGACAAAACCTAGAAAGTGTGAGATGATCAAACTGAATTCTTTGTAGAAAAAATATGTTAGAGCAGGTGCTCAGCAAGCCAACTTGTGGCTCGGGCTTTTATTGACTCTGATGTAAAACAATCTTTGAATATTACCTTCTTATTTTAATAAAACAAGCTGCATAGATAAAGTCCTTGAATATACTATACGTACCATGAGGTCTGCGTCGCAACGTAAGATCAGGAAACTCATTAGTAAGTGTACCGTATATTCTAAACATCTAGTTGAATCAGCCGCCTAAAACAAGGATAAAGGTCGCTCGAGCTTGAGACTAGCATCTGTGGTGTAAATGTCATGTTTCATTGGCAAGGGCATGGAGTGTCCATTCACACAGATGGGTGATCATATGATGATGCACTGAACAACCCTCCCTCGGACTGTCCAAGTGGTTCCCACTTATCAAGTAGAATAGTCCGAATTTATGGTTGTACACCATTAGTCCTTTGACCCGGGACAATGTAGAGGCTATACGTACTAGCATGTACTTTGATCCGTTACCGACTCCATTGAGGGTCATCAGGTGGCAGGTTGGGTGTAGTTTCGAAATTCATATGAGCAAATGCATTGTGGTCGGGGATTCACCGTTTGCCTACGGGTGAAGATATCCTATGTGATCTAATAAGTTAATAGTGAAAGGAATCTCTAGTTAGAGCAAGAAATGTGCTTTAGGGAAGGTGTTTTCCTAGTTCCACATACCATGCCACTATTTGTACTCAAAGATAAACCGCATCGTTATCGAATTCATATGCAACTCTCGATATACCAATGGTTGTAGATTCGATCGGGATATATGTGTAACGTACCGTACTTTTACTATTTAAAATTTGCGGAAAAATTTAAAATTTTCTTAAACAAGTCGTGAACCTTCAAAATTCGATAAAATAAATTGTACGTCTCAAAAGTGGTTGCAACAAAAGATCTAAAAATAAAATTTGCCAAAAGTATCTGCTTAAAAGCTCGTAACCAGTAAAATAAATCAGAGTATTTTGAAACTTTCGTAAAATCTTAAAATGACATGGGTGGTGTGGGGACCCAGACGCTAATCATGTTCTTAATCGTCATTGAGACTAATTAATCAATTCTAATAAACAGGGTCTAATTTTTTATTTTAAAATATAATATCAAATGCGGAACGTAATGGAATCACTCTACTATACATATCAGTATAAAAGTCAATTACAAACTAAGGTTCAACTACTAAAGATCAAGTGTTCAACCCTATCTCAGATCGAGTCCGTAGTCTCCACTCTAATCACGATCTCTCTTTTCATCTCCTCGACCCTGAACCTGTCCCACCTGTTGTCATGAACACATACAAACACGACAACAGCCGGATAACTCCGGTGAGAATAAATCCCAGTATAAATCAACGAAACATGCAATCATATAATTAATATAAAGCATGAAGCAGATATCATATATATATATCAAATCTGAAACATAATTAATATCAAACTATCAATCATACTCGTGACTCCACGACTCAGACTAGACTCAATCCTAGTCAAGGGATCCCGGTTTCCAGACGTTGGTATTCCTATATCGACCAACAGTAATAGAAGAAACTCCGATTCTATCCACGTCGATATAACCAAACATCCAGTGTCTTGACCTATCCGTCACAGACTGTGGCACTATCGCCAATACACTATCTTGTGACATCGTGCAATGTGCCCGTGGCGATCCCGTCACTATCAGGTACTTCTGTCACAAGATCACTCGTCTAATGCTCGTCTAATACATGCTCTCTATAAATCAATAGAACAAGCATATCAAAGCACATCAATGCAAATAATAACAAATAGTATGTGATTTAGGGAAACACAAGTATATCCTACTTGTGTCGATCTCCCAATACCACATTGACTTATACCTTCCGTTTGTCGTCTCGGTCTGTAGCAATATCAGTTCTGAACTCAAGACTGTCTTTGTAAATCTGAAACGGTATATCGAGAATATTAATATCAATATTCCATTCTCAATTCAACACTGAATCTGATTATTCTGAATTTAATTCAAATCATCGACATAACGGCACAATCTCAATATCCCCGTAAATACCATATCAACAGATAACGGTTACAATCTATAATCAATATCCAAAACAATCTGTAATCCAACCATAATCCAAATATGTCCAATACCAATCAATATAATTTGAAAAATCATAACAAATCCGTAATCAATCTTTTTCTTAATCTGACTTCGATTCTACGATGTCTAACATGTCAAGAACATCATATATGAATCCTATTCAATTCTGACAATAGCATAATTTCAAAACATATCAAAACGTAATAAAACTTACGTCCAGTTGGAGCCTGCGTCGATAGGAACACAGTACTGAAGTCGGATTGAAAATCGGACGGACGGATCTTCCGTAAACTTCAAATTTCTAAAAAAAAAGGCGTAAGGATTTTCTTTACCACTATTTCGACTTTTGCTGGTCTGAGGGAAGGAATGAAGACATTTTTCTATATATATATATCTCTATTGCATGTCAAAGTACGGGTGGCTCGCTCTTGGTGCAGCACGTCTCGCGCATATGCGCGACCAGCACCGGCGCATATGCGCGAGACCTACTGGTCTCGGCGTCAACCAAATTGACTACTCGCGCATATGCGCGCCCTAATCCCACGCATATGCGCGACATTCTCTGGAATGAAATCTTAGCTACTGGGCACCTCGCGCATATGCGCGCCAACTCTTGGCGCATATGCGCCACATTCTCTGGACTCGGTCATCATCAAGACATCTCCTCGCGCATATGCGCGCCCAATCTCGCGCATATGCGCGAGGTCCTCTGTCCTTGCGATAAGCCCCTCGAGCATGTGCGCGCCTCTTCTCGCGCATGTGCGCGTAAAACACTACCCGACATTCTTGTACATGCATTGCTATTCCATTTTCAATTTGATGCCTTTTAAATTAGCTCTCAACTTGATCTGACTATCATCACATCAATGTATCGATAATTATTCTCAAATTACCGTAATAAAATCTCAAGCATTACAATTCTCCCCCTCTAAGACACGATTTCGTCCTCGAAATCTTAAGCAAATAAATTATATGCAATAAACAGGAATAATAGCAATTGAAGTAAGACTCACATTAGTGAAATAATGCTGGGAATTCCTGTCTCATGTCTGATTCAGTCTCCCAGGTAGCTTCTTCAGTGCCATGACGGCTCCACTGAACTTTCACAAGAGGAATAGTCTTCGTTCTGAGCTGCTTTTCCTTACGATCGATAATCTGGATCGGTTTTTCGACATACCTCAGTGTCTCATCCAGCTCGGCCTCGTCTGGCTGAATAACGTGAGAATCATCAGGGAGATATTTCCGCAACATGGATACATGAAAAACATCATGTATCCCCGATAATGAAGGCGGGAAGGCGAGTCGATAGGCACGATCTCCTATCTTCTCGAGAATCTCATAAGGACCAACATATCGTGGAGACAGTTTCCCTTTCTTGCCAAATCTGACAACACCCTTGAAAGGAGAAATCTTCAGGAATACTCGATCTCCTGTCTCAAATACCAACGGTCGTCGTCTGATGTTGGCATATTTGGCTTGTCTGTCCTGAGCTGCCTTCATCTTTTTCTGAATCAGCTTTACTTTATCTGTCATATCTCTGATCATGTCAGGTCCAATCTCAGGAAATTCAGAGATATCATCCCAATACAGCGGGGATCGACATTTCTTTCCGTACAACGCTTCGAATGGTGCCATCTCAATGCTCGTTTGATAGCTATTATTGTACGAAAATTCACAAAGAGGCAATGCATCTTGCCAATTAGTGCTAAAATCAAGCACTACAGCTCTCAACATATCTTCCAATGTTTGAATCGTCCGTTCTGACTGTCCGTCAGTCTGTGGATGATATGCGGTACTAAGATGTAACTTTGTACCGAGAGCTTGCTGCAAACTCTGCCAGAAGTGTGAAGTAAACCGAGGGTCACGGTCTGAAACAATCGACTTCGGCACTCCGTGCAATCTAACCACTTCCTTGACATAAATATCGGCCATCTGGTCATATCTGTACGTCATCTTGTATGGAATAAAACATGCAGATTTGGTCAATCGATCAATCACGACCCAAATCGCATCACAACCTCGGGAGGATCTTGGTAACTGTGTCACAAAATCCATGGAAATGTGGTCCCATTTCCATTCAGGAATAGACAAACTCTGTAACAGTCCCCCATGTTTCTTTCTTTCAGCTTTCACCTGCTGGCAATTCAGACACTTGGCTACAAATTCAGTCACATCAGATTTCATCTGTTTCCACCAATATTGTGTCTTCAAATCATTGTACATTTTCCTGCCACCCGGATGAATGCTAAAACGACTGTTGTGCGCTTCTGCCAGTATTCGCTGTCTCAACTCCGAAACATTTGGCACAACAATACGCTTATTCACATACAAAATACTATTTCGAACCTGATATTCCGATTGATGTCCAGCCCTGACCATAGCAATTGAATTCTGTATATTCGGATCAACTTTTTGTGCTTCTTTGATTTGTAATATCAGTTCTGGTTCGGCCCGAATAGCATATAATTTCAGAGGCTGACGATCTGTTTCAAAGGCTAATCCAGACAAACAACCATCTTCTATCAAATTCGAGACACCAATCGTCGACAAGGATAAAGAACATACCTTTCGACTCAGTGCATCTGCTGCTGCATTGGATTTTCCAGGATAGTATTTGATTTCAAAATCAAAATCTTTCAATAAATCGAGCCATCTTCGTTCTCTCAAATTCAACTCTGACTGTGAAAATAGATACTTAAAGCTTTTCTGATCAGAATAAATCTCAAATTTCTCACCGTAGAGGTAGTGTCGCCATATTTTCAATGCAAATACAATGGCCGCCAATTCAAGATCATGAATTGGATAAAGGGTCTCGTGTGGCTTCAACTGTCTGGAAGCATAGGCGATAACATGCCCTCGCTGCATCAGGATACAACCCAATCCTCGGTGAGATGCATCATAATAAACCACAAAATCACCAGTACCTGACGGGATAGTCAACACCGGAGCACTGGTCAATCTCTTCTTTAACTCAACAAAACTGGACTCACAGTCTTCAGACCATATAAATGGAGCATTCTTCTGAGTCAGCTTCGTAATAGGTTTAGCAATACTGGAGAAATCTTTAATAAATCGTCGATAATATACTGCCAAACCCATGAAACTGCAAATCTCGGGTACAGAAGTCGGTCTCGGCCAAGAAATCACTGCCTCAACCTTACTGGGATCAACCGATGTACCGTCTCCGGATATAATATGCCCCAGAAATACAACCTGTCTTAACCAGAATTCACATTTCGACAGTTTAGCATATAATTTCTCAGCCCTCAATATTTTCAACACAGTTCTCAGATGTTCGGCATGCTCCATCATATTCTTGGAATAAATCAGAATATCATCAATGAATATAATTACAAAATCATCGAGATATTTCTGGAAGACACGGTTCATTAACCCCATAAATACAGCCGGTGCATTCGTTAAACCAAAAGGCATGACAATAAACTCATAATGGCCATACCTGGTTCGGAATGCTGTCTTTGGAATGTCAGAATCCCTGACTCTCAGCTGATGGTATCCAGATCTTAAATCGATCTTGGAATACACTGAAGAACCCTGCAACTGATCAAACAAATCATCAATACGAGGCAAGGGATACTTATTCTTTACCGTTGCTTTGTTCAGTTGCCGGTAGTCGATAAAGAGTCTCATAGAACCGTCTTTCTTCCTCACAAATAATACTGGAGCACCCCAAGGAGATACACTCGGTCTGATGTAACCCTTGGCCAGTAAATCCTCTAACTGTTCTTTCAACTCTTTCAACTCAATCGGTGCCATCCTGTACGGAGCTCTGGAAATCGGAACTGTACTTGGCATCAACTCAATACTGAAGTCTATTTCTCGAATCGGAGGCAATCCAGGAATCTCATCTGGAAAGACATCAGCAAACTCACACACCACTGGCAAATCCGCCAATGATGGACTCGATTTCAGTAAATCAACTGAATAGACAAGGAATCCCTCCGCTCCTTTCTGCAACAATCGAGTCATAGACAATACGGATATCAAAGGAATTCTAAATCGAGAACCCTTACCGTAGAATTTCCACTCATCAGCCATATCCAGTTTGAATCTCACAATCTTGTGGAAACAATCAACAGTAGCTCTGTACTTGGTTAACATATCGATACCGATAATACAATCAAAATCAGACAACCCAAGTACAATACAGTCTAACTCAATCTCATGTCCATCATACCGCAGTATACAAGATCTCACAGATGTCACTGATATCAAACCCTTCCCCAAAGGAGAAGAAACAGATACTACAGTAGATAACGACTCCACAGGCAATGAATGCATCAATGCAAATCTCTCAGCAATACACGTATACGATGTACCAGTATCAATCAATACATATGCAGGATAACCAGAAATAAAACAGTTACCTGCAACAACGTCATCTTGTGCCTCCTGAGCCTGCTCCTCAGTCAAAGCAAATACTCGGGCCTGCTGTCTAGAAGGCTGGCTAACTGTCTGGCTTCCACCTGGCCTCGGCTGTGACTGGGATGGTGTCGGCTGAAAGGAGTGGACTGCAGCAGGTCGTCTACCAGTCTGAGCTACTGATCCAGATGACTCGGCACCCTGGGATCTCTGAGCATCTCTCTGGGGACAAACTCGAGCAAAATGTCCCTGCTGTCTGCAAATACGGCAACTGCCAAACACTCCTCGGCACTGCTCTGTGGAATGCTTCCCTCCACAAGTGCTACAGTAGGGTCCTGTATAACTCTGACCCTGACCGGTCTGCCTCGAGCCACTCGAACTGGATGAGCTACTTCCAGATTTCTTGAATTGCTTCCCCCTAGCTTTCAGGAAGTCTTTCTTTCCACTACCACTGCCACTCTCAAATCGGGGAGATGGTGGAGGCATCTGGGGTCTCGGTGCTTGTGGCACAAACGAAGCTCCTCTCTGTCTCATCAGACCGGATTTGGCTCCCTTGGCTCTGTTCAAGGCATCAGTAAAATTATTCGGTCTCCCGGTATTCACCAAGGTAAAAAATTTCCGGATTCAAGCCATTTATAAACTGATCAGCAACGGCCTCATCATGTTCAGCTACGTGGGGAGCAAACCGCAACAGTGAAGAGAATTTCGCCACATATTCCTCAATATTCAGCTGACCCTGTCTCAAATTTGCAAATTCCGCTCCCTTGTCCTTCCTGTACGACACTGGAAAGAACCTCTGATAAAATTCAGTTCGAAACACATTCCAGGTAATACCCGTACCTCGATGTTCCAATGCTTTCTTTGTTGTAATCCACCAGTTCTTTGCAACATCGTGTAACTGGTGCCCTATCAGTTTCACTCTCCGCTCATCAGTGTAGTCCCGGGACTCAAACAGCATTTCAATATCGTCCAACCAACTCTCACAATCCACGGAAGTCTCAGTACCCTTCAAAGTCGGCGGATGGAATGACTGAAATCTCTTTAACAATGTCTCCATTGGCGTTGCTGTCACGTTTATTGGAGGATTTGAAGTGCTACCCTGTTCTGGTATTTTTCGAGGAGGCATATCTGATTAACAAAAGGATTAGTAACCCCAACCAACCATTCTGTTTCAGTCCTCCTCCGATCATCTTACTGCTGATCTAGAATCGGTGCTGCTTTGTTCTCAATAAACATATTACCATATCAAATCAGATAATTCAAGTAACATGTATTAAAGCAGTAAGACATGCTAGCAATCAAATGCAGGAAAGAAAACTCAATCTACCCCGCTCACTTCTTCTTCTATCTCAATATAAAGGATCTATCGCTCTGATACCACCTGTTGTGGGGACCCAGACGCTAATCATGTTCTTAATTGTCATTGGGACTAATTAATCAATTCTAATAAACAGGGTCTAATTTTTTTTTTAAAAAATATAATATCAAATGCGGAACGTAATGGAATCACTCTACTATACATATCAGTATAAAAGTCAATTACAAACTAAGGTTCAACTACTAAAGATCAAGTGTTCAACCCTATCTCAGATCGAGTCCGTAGTCTCCACTCTAATCACGATCTCTCTTTTCATCTCCTCGACCCTGAACCTGTCCCACCTGTTGTCATGCACACATACAAACACGACAACAGCCGGATAACTCCGGTGAGAATAAATCCCAGTATAAATCAACGAAACATGCAATCATATAATTAATATAAAGCATGAAGCAGATATCAGATATATATATCAAAATCTGAAACATAATTAATATCAAACTATCAATCATACTCGTGACTCCACGACTCAGACTAGACTCAATCCTAGTTTAGGGATCCCGGTTTCCAGACGTTGGTATTCCTATATCGACTAACAGTAATAGAAGAAACTCCGATTCTATCCACGTCGATATAACCAAACATCCAGTGTCTTGACCTATCCGTCACAGATTGTGGCACTATCGCCAATACACTATCTTGTGACATCGTGCAATGTGCCCGTGGCGATCCCGCCACTATCAGGTACTTCTGTCACAAGATCACTCGTCTAATACTCGTCTAATACATGCTCTCTATAAATCAATAGAACAAGCATATCAAATCACATCAATGCAAATAATAACAAATAGTATATGATTTAGGGAAACACAAGTATATCCTACTTGTGTCGATCTCCCAATACCACATTGACTTATACCTTCCGTTTGTCGTCTCGGTCTGAAGCAATATCAGTTCTGAACTCAAGACTGTCTTTGTAAATCTGAAACGGTATATATATCTCTATTGCATGTCAAAGTACGGGTGGCTCGCTCTTGGTGCAGCACGTCTCGCGCATATGCGCGACCAGCACCGGCGCATATGCGCGAGACCTACTGGTCTCTGCTTCAACCAAATTGACTACTCGCGCATATGCACGCCCTAATCCCGCGCATATGCGCGACATTCTCTGGAATGAAATCTTAGCTACTGGGCACCTCGCGCATATGCGCGCCAACTCTTGGCGCATATGCGCCACATTCTCTGGACTCCGTCATCACCCAGCAATCTCCTCGCGCATATGCGCACCCAATCTCGCGCATATGCGCGAGGTCCTCTGTCCTCGCGATAAGCCCCGCGCGCATGGGCGCGCCTCTTCTCGCGCCTGTGCGCGTAAAACACTACCCGACATTCTTGTACATGCATTGCTATTCCATTTTGAATTTGATGCCTTTTAAATTAGCTCTCAACTTGATCTGACTATCATCACATCAATGTATCGATAATTATTCTCAAATTACCGTAATAAAATCTCAGGCATTACAGGTGGTCCTCGGGTCTAACCTCCTGCTCAGTCAAAGCCGGCTCCTTGGTTCCCACCCCTAGCCTCTTCAACAGAATCTTCACCTGCATCGATAAAGTCTAGTGAGTCTAAAGACTCAACACGTATAAACTGGAAGTAACGAATAGTACGTAATAAAATCACATGCAACTTCAAAATAGAGCGTACATACGTGAAACTTGAACTTGCAATTAAACTTGAACATACATATAACATAACGTGTCATAACGTGAAAACTTTTCGTAAGCATGCTTGCATACTTGTACATACATAATATTCATTATTTTGCGTAGAGACATGTTTCAAAGCAAGTGACCCATAACATAAATCGCCTGATCAGACTAAACCACAGTACTGGGCTGACAGGGAAAAATCCACTGCCACATACGTGAGATCCCCGTTCATACTTTAACGGGCGGATTGGTCCCCGTTCATGATTTAACGCTTTCCAATCCTGCTCTAAACCCGTTCATGCTTTAACGGGGTGGGTTGGTCCCTGGTCATGTGTGGGGACCCGAGCTCTAACTCAATTCGTTTTGGGATTAATTGGATCTTTGTTAGAAAATGTGGGTCAAAATTTTGCTTTTAACATACTACACATACATAAGATTTATTGCATTTCATTAAAAGCGAATACATGTCTTGTTTCATTTATACAATCAAACTAGTGTTTAAAAGTATTAATACATGTCTAAGAAGAAACCACTAGAAATCTTCTTCTACGCCCGTAATCTCCACGCTATCTCGATCTCTCATCTTTGTCTCGACCCTGATCCTGTCCCACCTGTGATCATGCACACATACAGACACAACCACAGCCGGATACTCCGGTGAGAACAAATCCCAGTATAAAACATGTATACATGCATGTCATGCAATTCAATACATAATCATAAAACAAGCCATCATGAATAAAAGTCAATAACAATATGTTCCATAGTCTATGAAACAAGATCAATGCAACATAACTCAAACTCATGTCTTGATTCAAATCGACTCTAACTCTAGGGATCCCAGTGTGAATAAGACGTCA
>NC_133312.1:10547905-10620774 GCF_012295235.1 Primulina huaijiensis
TACCTCTGAGATGTCATCCCAGTACAACGGAGATCTGCATTTCTTTCCGTATAAAGCTTCGAACGGTGCCATCTCAATGCTCGTCTGATAGCTGTTGTTGTACGAAAATTCACAAAGAGGTAGTGAATCTTGCCAACTAGTACCAAAATCTAGTACTATAGCTCTCAGCATATCTTCTAAAGTCTGGATAGTCCGCTCTGACTGTTCGTCTGTCTGGGGATGGTAAGCAGTGCTTAGGTGCAATGTCGTACCTAAAGCCTGCTGCAAACTGTGCCAGAAATGTGAAGTGAAGCGTGGATCATGATCTGATACGATCGACTTCGGCACACCATGTAGTCTAACCACTTCTCGGACATATATCTCGGCCATCTGATCATATCTGTACGTCATCTTGTACGGAATGAAGCATGCAGATTTGGTCAATCTATCTATCACAACCCAAATCGCATCGTAGCCTCTAGATGATCGTGGTAACTTCGTGACGAAATCCATGGAAATGTGATTCCATTTCCATTCAGGAATAGATAAACTCTGAAGTAACCCTCAGGGCTTCTTTCTCTCGGCCTTCACCTGTTGCCAATTAAACATTTCGACACAAACTCTGCAATGTCTGACTTCATTTGTTTCCACCAGAACTCTGTCTTCATATCATTGTACATCTTCCTGCCACCAGGATGAATACTGAACCGACTACAGTTCGCTTCTGACAATATCTGTTGTTTCAAATCTGAAACATCTGGCACTACACTACGGTTATTCACATACAAAACATGATCACGTACCTGATACTCAGAAATATGTCCTGATCTGACCATATCAATCGACCTCTGTACACTCTGATCGTTTCTTTGTGCCTCTTTGATGCAAACAATCAAATCTGGTTCACACTGAATATTGGCAAGTCGCAACGGTCTACTATCTGTATCAAATTCTAATCCAGACAAACAGCAGTCTTCAACTAAATTCGAAACACCTATCGTCGATAAGGATAGGGAACATACCTTTCGACGCAAATCATCCGCTGCTGCATTCGACGTCCCTGGATAATACTTGATCTTGCAATCAAAGTCTTTCAGCAGATCAAGCCATCGTCGCTGTCTCATATTCAATTCTGACTGAGAAAACAGATATTTCAAGCTCTTGTGATCAGAGGAGATCTCAAATTTCTCGCCATACAGATAGTGTCGCCATATCTTCAGTGCAAACACGATAGCCGCCAATTCCAAATCGTGAATTGGGTGTCGAGTCTCGTGTGGCTTCAACTGTCTCGAAGCATAGGCAATAACATGCTGTCGCTGCATAAGAACACATCCTAACCCTCTGTGCGATGCATCACAATATAAAACGAAATCACCTGTACCTGAAGGTATCGTCAGCACTGGAGCACTGGTTAGTCGTCTCTTCAACTCTAAGAAGCTAGACTCACAATCTTCAGANCCAAAACTCACACTTTGACAGTTTAGCATACAGTTGCTCATTTCTTAACGTCTGCAACACAATTCTCAAATGCTCAGCATGATCAGTCTCATTTCTCGAGTAAACCAAAATATCATCTATAAAAACAATCACAAACTCATCCAGATACCTCTGAAAGACACGGTTCATCAATCCCATAAACACAGCTGGTGCATTCGTTAAACCAAAAAGCATGACAATAAACTCGAAATGTCCATACCTGGTTCGGAATGCAGTCTTCGGTATATCTGAATCTCTGACTCGCAGCTGATGATATCTAGATCGCAAGTCGATCTTGGAATAGACAGAGGATCCCTGCAACTGATCAAACAAATCGTCGATGCGAGGCAATGGGTACTTGTTCTTTATTGTTGCCTTGTTCAGTTGCCGGTAATCGATACACAATCTCATCGAACCGTCTTTCTTTTGCACGAATAGCACTGGTGCGCCCCAAGGAGATACACTCGGTCTGATATATCCCTTGGCCAGTAAATCTTCAAGCTGTTCTTTCAATTCTTTCAACTCTATCGGTGCCATTCTATAAGGAGCTCTAGAAATAGGAACTGTACCTGGTACTAGATCAATGCTGAAATCTACCTCTCGAACTGCAGGTAACCCTGGAATCTCGTCTGGGAATACATCAGTAAACTCGCAAACCACTGGCAGATCTGCCAATGCTGGGCTCGATTTCAGTAGATCTACTTAATATACAAGGAACCTCTTTGCTCCTTTTTGCAACAATCTACTCATAGTCAGAGTAGATACTAAGGGAATCCGAGATCTGGAACCCTTACCGTAGAATTTCCATTCGTTAGCCATCTCTGGTCTGAATCTAACAATCTTCTGGAAACAATCTACTGTGGCTCGGTACTTGGTTAACATATCGATACCAATAATGCAATCAAAATCAGATAACTCATGTACAATACAGTCTAAA
Organism: Primulina huaijiensis; assembly: GCF_012295235.1. NCBI lineage: Eukaryota > Viridiplantae > Streptophyta > Magnoliopsida > Lamiales > Gesneriaceae > Primulina > Primulina huaijiensis. The sequence goes on from NC_133312.1 coordinate 10,550,298, forward strand.
TCTATCTCATGCCCATCATACTGTAGTAAACATGCTCTAACAGATGTCACTGATATCAACCCTGTCCCCAAACGAGAAGAGATAGACACTACAGTAGACAACGACTCAATAGGCAATACATATGTCAATGCAAAACGTTCTGATATGAATGTATGAGATGCACCTGTATCTATCAAAACATAAGCAGGATAACCGCAAAGAAAACAGTTACCTGCAATCACATCATCTGGCGCATCTTGGGCCTGCTCTTCTATCAGTGCAAACACCTGAGCCTGCTGTCTGGAAGGCTGGCTCACAGTCTGGCTACCTTTGGCTCGGGGCTGGGTCCGTGTAGGGGTCGGCTGAAAGGAGTGAACAGATGAGACTTGCCTCTCAGGCTGAGCTACTGACCCAGATGCTCCTACACTCTGAGCTTACTGTACCCCTTTCTGTGGACAAACCCTGGCGAAGTGGCCCTGTTGTCTGCAAATGTTGCAGCGACCCATCACGCCCTGACACTGCTCGGTGGCATGTCTACCTCCACAAGAACTACAGTAAACACCTGTATACTCTAAACTCTGGCCAGCACCTCTCTGTCGTGACCCACTGGAGATCGACGAACTGCTCCCTGATCTCTTAAACTGGCTACCTCTCGCTTTCAGAAAATCTTTCTTGCCACTACTACTGCTTCCACTATCAAATCGAGAAGGAGGTGGTGAAAACTGGGTGGCGGGCTGTTGTGGTCTCTGACTCTGAGCACTATATGAAGCTCCTCGCTATCGAATCAATCCAGCCTCGGCTCCTTTCGCTCTGTTCAGTGCATCAGAAAAAGAGTTGGGTCGTCCCGTGTTCACCAAAGTAAAGACGTCAGGGTTTAAGCCATTGATGAACTGATCAGCGACCGCTTCATCACTTCCTGCTACATGTGGCGCAAATCGGAGCAAGGAAGAAAACTTGGCAACATATTCTTCAATGTTCCACTGCCCCTGTCGTAAGTTTGCAAATTCTGCCCCTTTGTCGTTTCGATACGACACTGGAAAGAATCGCTGATAGAACTCTGTCGTGAACACCTTCCAAGTGACCTCTGTACCACGATGCTCCAAGGCTCTCTTCGTGGTAATCCACCAGTTCTTGGCAACCTCTTGCAATTGATGCCCAATAAGTTTAACTCGTCGCTCATCGGTGTAGTCCAGAGCTTCAAACAACATTTCGATGTCATCGAGCCAACTTTCACATTCAACCGAATTTTCTGTGCCCTTCAGTGTCGGTGGTCGGAATGAATGAAACCGCTTTAACAAAATCTCCATCGGTGTAGCGGTCACATCCATCGGATCATTGGATGTACTGCCCTGTTCTGTGCCCGACCTGCTACTGGTTGCGGTATTCGTCGAGGAGGCATATCTGATTATCAAACGGATTAGTACACAATCTATACAATCTGTCTCAGTTCTCCTCTGATCATATACCTCTGATCCATAATCGGTTCTGATTCAGTCTTTGCAATTACATGCTGTAATCAACTCAGATAACAAGACCACATGTAATAGGAAAAGCAATTAATCATGCTAGCACAACAAAAGCAAGGAAGACGACTCAATCTCCCCCGTTCATTCTATTCTATCTCAGTCTAAAGGATCTATCGCTCTGATACCACCTGTTGTGGGGACCTGGGCTCTAACTCAATTTGTTTTGGGATTAATTGGATCTTTGTTAGAAAATGTGGGTCAAAATTTTGCTTTTAACATACTACACATACATAAGATTTACTGCATTTAATTAAAAGCGAATACATGTCTTGTTTTATTTATACAATCAAACTAGTGTTTAAAAGTATTAATACATGTCTAAGAAGAAACCACTAGAAATCTTCTTCTACGCCCGTAATCTCCACGCTATCTCGATCTCTCATCTTTGTCTCGACCCTGATCCTGTCCCTTCTATGATCATGCACACATACAGACACAACCACAGCCGGATACTCCGGTGAGAACAAATCCCAGTATAAGACATGTATACATGCATGTCATGCAATTCAATACATAATCATAAAACATGACATCATGAATAAAATTCAATAACCATATGTTCCATAGTCTATGAAACAAGATCAATGCAACATAACTCAAACTCATGTCTTGATTTAAATAGACTCTAACTCTAGGGATCCCAGTGTGAATAAGACGTCAGAGTCTGCCACCTACCCTCCCAATCGGGGTGACGGTACGTCTTATTCCTAGACTTCGGTCCTGTCTGTATCGAATGTCTACAATCGGAGGAAATCTGCTCCTATGCGTCGATACCACCGAACATCTAGAAATTTGACAATTCTGCCAATGACTCTCCTATCTTAAATGCTTGAATATAAATCAATAGACAAGGCGTAAACATATAAAAAGATAAACAATCTAGTATGTGATTTTGGGAAACTCAAATCAAGTCTAATTCGAGTTGTATCTTCCCGCATTCACATGAATTATACCTTTCTTGTCGTTCGTAGAAGTCGAAGTCTCGTATTCTTGATATCGAATCTGTCAAATCCAATCTGAAATGACATATATACAATACACCATATCAATCTCTAACTTCAAGCAATACATATACGTATCAATATTCAATCTCGGTACATTTCGACGGCATAACGACGTAATCTTTCGATACCGGTAATGCCAACAACATGCTCAACAACTTATAAGCAAGATCATATCACATCTATACAAATATGAATAACCTAACTCATACATAGCTGCAAAAACCGATAATAACATATACTGTATCCATTCTTCGATCCGGTTGCGAATAAACGTTGCTTATAATTTCAAGAACACATAATCTACCTCAAATCAAAATTTCCCCAACACCAATATCACAAATCATGCAAGAAATGAATGAAACTTACATCCTTTTGAAGCTTATGGCATGACGAGAATGAATCTATATTCGGATCGAAATTTGGATAGCCAACTCTTGCACAAGCTCAATTCTAAGCTAGGAGAATTCTTGAGGCTTCCATGGACGTTTTCTGAAGTTTCTCTCGGTGCTCAACAGCTAAAATGAAGACTCAGCACATTAAATTGCATGGCTAGGACACTTGTCTAATTTTTCCCAACTCTTAAGCGGCGCTCGGGCGGTCACATACTACCGCTCGGGCGCGAGATGTTCTGTCCGAGAACTTTTAGTGTTATCCCCTGGCGCTCGGGCGGTCATAAACCACCGCTCGGGCGCCAGACTTTCTGTCCGAGAACTTTTCTTGGTAATCATTGGCGCTCAAGCGGTCTCTTTCTACCGCTTAGGCGCCACGACTTCTGTACAAATTTTGGATCTTGAGTTGTATCGACGCCCGGCTTTTCCATTTGAATTCCTACAACCATAATTCTATCAATTCAGTACCATCTGACCACAGTAATCAAATCTCGGGCATTACATCATGCTTTACCGCTTTCCAACCCCATACATAATTTGGTAACAAGACATTTAGCATACCTCAAAACTTTAAAATATTTTCTTTGCACGTCGAACATACTTACTTGGCGTTGAGGGCTTAGTTGGATCTCACTTGGGGCCACTGCTGCACATACTAACAAGATTTCAAGCACTTAATTTCCATACTTAGACATAATAGTCGTGCTCACCACCCAAAATGAAAATTTTCTTATGACGTTCTAAATCGCTCTGGACTTGACCTCTTTTAATCATTGTACTAAACCATGACTACAACTCCCGAAACAAATCCTAAAATGATGTTTGAACATTTCTCAAAACATAGAAGACATGAGCCTAAAATAGTGGTTTAAAAGTCATGCTCAAGTGCCTAGGCGTTGGGCTTACTGCGCCGCGGCGCTAGAGGGCCGCAAGTCTAGCACTGCGGCACCACAAAGGCAGCACCTCGGTGCTTGACTTGCGCAGGTCGGGCGCTGCGGCGCTCCCTAGTGAGCTCTGCGGCGCTAATCCTGCACACTAGAAATTAAAATAACCCATTTTTGATGCACTTTGAAAAGCAATGCTCCAACGACTCAAACCGATGTAACGAGACACATCTTATGACTCTAATGCAGTGATTCAAACCTCATCCAATGCCCAAAAGCAGGGATACACAACGAACAACACAACACAACCCGTGAATGTGACACGTTGACAACAAACGAATTCCTACGACTTCTAATGCAATCAACGACTATCGACATGAAACGAAGCATCAAAAATCATCTCAAACTCATACTCCATATACCTAAACACAGCAGCGGTCACCCGACGGTTCCCAACGAAGCCTGCAACAAATAAACTTCAAGAACAAATCAATAGCAAAATTTTCAAAAAACGCAGTTTGAGCAGTCCCACGAAAATTGCCATTACTCGCTCAATATTTATCCAAATATTTTAAGTTTTATATCAAATAAAAAATATCAAAAATTTCTACAATTTTCATGTTGAAAGTTTTCTCAGAATCACGACCGAAAAATAACAGTATTTAAAAAGACAGCAAAAACGTGATTTTAGATCCAAAAATGGTTTCAAAAGTGATCTAAACATAATTGCTCAAACTTCTACACAACATTCACATGGTTTTCATACAAAATACATTGCAATACATACTATGACATGATCGACGCAGGAAAAACAGATTATACGTGCCTTTTGATATTAAAAAATTACCGAAACGACGATACCGACGCGGGAAGGATGCGAGAGATGATCCGGGACGAACGTGGCGCACTTTTCCTTAAAGAAAACTCACGAAAATGCTGGAACAACTGATTCAATAACTTCTACTTGATGTGGAGGAGGAGAAGATGGATCCTGAGCAGCAACTGAACTGTCTTGTTGAATAGGTAAATCTGTGGGATCTTCAGTCGGAGGATCATCAACTGATGCTTCTGCTTGAGAATCAGCTGAAACTTGGGCTGGCTCGTCAGTTGGAATATTTTCAAAATTGAGCAACCGAGCCTCCATATTTTCAGAAATTTCTTTATCTGTTGACTGAGCTGGCACATCAGTTTGATCATCTGGTTCAGCAGAGATAACCGGCTGAATGGGCTCTTCAGTTAATATAAGAGCCTCTTGAACTGCTTGATCGGTTGAGTGATCAACTGATTCAGAAATAAGTTCCTCTGGTTGAGATTCATGTACTACTGACTGAATAATTTCATCAATATTGGCAAGTGTCAAGTCAGCTTCTGAGTACATTGGAGGATCAGCAACAGAGGGTTGATGCACATCCTGAGCTGGCTCTTTATTCGGCGATGAGGGTTCTTCTTCTCCTTCTGAAGACCCTCCATGATCAACTAATTCTTGATCTTGTTCCCAAAATCTTATCTGTACATGCAAGGAAGTAAGATCTAAATCCAACTGAGTAAGCACGGCTTGATCATTGTAAGCAGTTGGATTCGTAGGAATGTAATTTGCTTTCAACTTCTCAACTAGTTGAGCCAACTTCTTGGCTCTCATCAGATCAAAAAAATAATTTTTCCTATCCAAAGCCTGCACAATAGTAGCAGCTTTGACTATCTTCAAAACAATGGCTTCCAATCTGATAAACTTCTTCAGCTGAGACTTCCTTTTGAAATGTTTGGCAAAAATGTGAGTTCTGTACATTGTCCAAGCCTCATAAATTTTCAGTTTGGACGCTGCAAATGCATTGACCTGTTCCCAAATAAGGTCAATATGGGTTTGGATTGCATTTGATGGCCTGGGCTCTTCAATCATCTTGCCCTTGCCTTTTTCATCAGTGAGAATGTGTGGAATGTTCAGTTCCGAACGAGTAGTTTCCACCAATTCTCGAATAGTGATTCCTTTTGGTCGAGCATGAGCAAAGATGGTAGGGCGATTGACAGTTGGCAGAGAAGTTACGGCCCTAGTTGACTACTTTTCACCTGCTGAGGTGATGACTTTCTTGGATGGATCAGTTGATTGAGGCAACTGATCTCTTGCTAAAACTTCAGCTGGAACGGCTTTCAGTGGAATAGCATGAATAGGCTGTTGAGCGTCTGATGGTTTCAGCCTTTCAGTTGGAATAGCTTCCAGCGAAGCTATTGATTTGGTTTTCTGTGTTCTGGGTTTCTTGGTAACCTTGGGAGATAGAGTTTTCTCCGATTCCGATTCACTGACAATCAGCTTTATCTTGGAGATCTTCAGCTGTGCCAGAGTTTTTGCCTTTTCACATACTTGAGAGCAGCCAACTGTGCTCCAATCTCCTTTTTGATCTTGATGAACTGATCAGGAGTAAGATCCAGTTTGGCCTTGGGTGGCAGAATATTCTTGGCATTGAAAACTTTGAATTTTGATGATCTCTCTGAATCATCAGCCATCAACCTTTTGATTTTCAACAAATAACTCAACTGAACCGCAAATCCTTTGGACTGCTTGGTGGATTGAAACATTTTTTTTCAAGATGTTGAAGATGAGTTGCCTCCAGTTGAGTCTTCATCCGACCATGATAATAGTAAGGGCTTGAAATTTCTCCAAATTGAGAGCAGCAAAGGATCCTGCCTTCGCCAATAGACCCTTGGCTACAATGTCAGCCAACAACTGAACTTCATGCTTTAGTTCTTTCTTTGGATCGGAAACTTTGATTTTCCGTTCATTAGCGGAGAGTAGGGTCTGCATTTCTTCAACATCCGATACTTTAACATCAGCAAGATGTGCCAGTCCATCAGAAGGCAATAAGAATATTCTCCAAAGGAATCTTCAGATATGGTCAACAACTGACCATTGACAGTAGAAGAGATGCTTCCATCCGGATTGATAAATCCACTAGAGTAGAAATTGAGAAGTTCCTTCAGATAGATCTCTTGGGAAGATTGTCCCAAAAATGTTCTGAGTCCAGCTGATTGTAGCTTCTGAAATACATTCTTGACATCGGCTTCTTTGACAGATAGAACTGAATCGTAATTGATCGCCATAGCATTAAACATATGCGCTGGAATCTGGTTGGCCATTAGAACTGAATGATTTTCTGCGAAAAAGAAAGCTTGAATTTGCTTTTGCTCTGAGAGTTTTAGATAAACGTAAAAAAGTAGAACTGAAATGGAGCGGGAAAAGTACTTATGTACGTGACTGTTCGGATTATTGGACACGTGTCAGTCCATGAAAATTTTGAAATAAAAACGTGTGTTCGTGTGGTAAGAACGTGTGTAGTAAATATATGGATCATGTGGGTCCACTTTTCAACCTATCATTTGCTGAAAGATAGCATTTAATACTTTGATAGTTAGTCACGTCACTTAATTTGGAATACAAAAATGGTTAATTGGTTAACATATGTGAGAAGATTAGTGGAATATCCAACTGAACGATTAGTTGTAAAACTGTGTCCTTTCAGTTGAAGATTTATTAACTCCTGTCTTGTTAGTTAACCTCTTAAAAACCAATATTCCCCCTTAATAAATGCATATAAATATTACGAGAACTTAAGCGAGACTAATCAAATTAAATCTTATGCTTAGAAGGTTAATCGTATGCTGTAGCGACTTAGCCCTTTCATCTTCCTTGACCATGCGCTATAAATAAGAGTAGATCAGTTAGTATCAAACATATCAGTTAATAATATTCAGCAGCTAAAATGGCAGGTGCAGGTAGCTTAAAGACTCCAGATATCACTGAAGAATTCATGAACACAGCTCTGGAGAAGCGCAAAGCTGATATGGAAGATGAAGTCTTCCAAAAGATCCTTCGCTATTGGGAGGAGCTGCAAGGACTCCAGTTCCTCTATGAATTTGGAGAAGCTAACACTCCTAGACTGTTGGCAAAGCTGGAGAAATATAGGGAGCGTTTGTACGTCGCCGAGACGGTGAACCTCTTTGAAGATGGCTATGTCTACCAGCTGATGCTCCACAAGGAAAGGAAGATTCTGGAGCGTATAGCTCTTTCTGATAGTTTCCTTAAGATTTCTACTGTAGATATATCCCGTTGGATGAACAAATGGAGGTCTTTTGTTGAAGAAGAATATTTTGATGTAATCCGCAAAAATTTCTTTAAATAAAAAAAATTCATTTTGTTTTAACTTTGTCTTTTATTTTCCTGCAATAGTTAGTCTCATCAATTGAAAAATAAATGACGAACTGAATCATAATAACAAACTGACAAGATAACATTAGTTAAGAATTAGATAGATGACACAAATAAATTAGCAACTGAGATATAATCAGTAAAACTGATTAGGATAAATCAATTAAACCAAGTATATTGCGAAAGTGAGAAAACTTGGTCTCGGGCAATGGTTTGGTGAAGATATCAGCTGCTTGCTGCTCAGTTGAGACGTATTCCAGTCTGATGTCCTTCTTCAAGGCATGATCTCTGATGAAGTGATGCCTGACATCTATGTGCTTGGTCCTTGAGTGAAGAACTGTGTTATAAGTGATAGCAATCGTGCTTGTATTATCACAAAATATAGGCGATTCTTTGGCAATAACTCCATAATCTTTCAGTTGTTTCTGAATCTAGAGCAGTTTAGCACAGCAGCTTCCAGCAGCAAGATATTCTGCTTCATTCGTGGAAGTAGCTATGGATGTTTGCTTCTTGCTGAACCAAGAGATCAGTCTGTCTCCTAGAAACTGACATGATCCACTTGTACTTTTTCGATCAAGCTTACATCATGCATAATCTGCATCTTAATATCCAACTAAATTGAAAGATGAGTCTTTAAAATACTGCAACCCAAAATTTTGTGTGCCCTGAAGATATTTTAAAATCCTTTTGGCAGCAGAGAATGCGATTGCTTAGGATTTGCTTGAAATCGAGCACACATGCATACAACAAATACAATATCAGGACGATTAGCAGTTAAGTACAATAATGAACCTATTAAACCTCTGTATAACGTTGCCTCAACTGATATTCCTCCTTGATCATTGTCTAGTTTGACTGATGAACTCATGGGAGTGCTTGCTGCTGAACATGATTCCATGCCAAATTTCTTGAGTAGCTCCTTCGTGTATTTGGTCCGACTAATAAAAATACAAGTTTCCAGTTGTTTCACTTGCAGTCCAAGGAAAAATGTCAGTTCACCCATCATGCTCATTTCAAATTTGTCTTGCATCAACTTAGCAAACTTCACGCATAATTTGGGGTTTGTTGACTCAAATATAATATCATCAACATAAATTTGAACAAGTAGAATATGATCATTCTTAGAGAATTTGAACAAGGTCTTATCAACTGATCCAACTGAAAAATCATGATCAGATAGGAATTTTAAAATAGTTTCATACCAAGCTCTTGGAGCTTGTTTCAGACCATATAAGGCTTTGTTCAAATGGTAGACATGATCAGGAAAAATATGATTGATGAAACCTTGAGGTTGCTCCACATAGACTTCTTCCTGCAGCTGACAGTTTAGAAATGCGCTCTTCATATCCATCTGGTAGACTTTGAAATTCTTGAATGATGCATAGGCAAGGAATATTCGGATGGCTTCCAATCTTGCAACTGGTGCATATGTTTCATCATAATCAATTCCTTCTTCCTGCCTGTATCCTTGTGCTACCAGTCTCGCCTTGTTGCGCACAACTGAACCATCTTCGTTCAGTTTGTTCCTGTACACCCATTTTGTACCTATAACAGTTTTTGAAAGTGGTCTTGGACCTAAGTTCCAGACAATGTTATGGGTAAACTGATTCAGCTCCTCTTGCATTGCATTTATCCAGTTTGGATCAGCAAGAGCTTCATCAGTTTTCTTTGGTTCCAATTGCGATACGAAAGCTGAATGAATAAATAAATTAAGAATCTGATTTCTTGTTCTTACCGAATCAGATGGATTACCTATCACCAATTCAGGAGGATGTGATTTCTTTCATCTGAGTTCAGTGTTTGTTGTATCCAAGTTAGTAACTGCTTCTGTATCAATTGGAGCTTCATCAGCTGGCACTTGAATATTCTCAATAGGCTCCTCCAACTGAACATCAGGAATAGCTTCCTGTTCAACTGGTTGATCTAGCACTTCTGGTTCTGGTGTTTGGAGGTTGTTTTGATTGATATGATTGTCTTCTTCATCTTCATCCTCCAAACTAATCTCTGTAAATCTATCAACTAGCTCAAATGGATCAGTTGGCTTATCAGTTAGAGCGTTTTCCTCAAAAACAACATGGATAGATTATTCAACATTCAAAGAATTTTTATTAAAAACTCTATATGCTTTGCTAATTGAAGAATATCTAAGAAATATTCCCTCTGCAGATTTTGCATCAAAGGTTTTTAAATGATTTTTACCATTATCGAGAATAAAACACCTGCAGCCGAATATTTTGAAGTAAGAAACCACATTTTTTCTTCCATGCCCGATCTCATATGGTGTTTTCATATGATTCTTATTAATCATCGATCTGTTCTGAGTGTAACACGTAGTGTTTACTACCTCTGCCCAAAACCTTTGAGAAATGCCCGAATCAGCAAGCATTGTTCTAGCAGCTTCTTTAATGGTCCGTTTTCTCCTTTCAGCTACACCATTTTGCTGAGGAGTTCTAGCTGTTGAGAGCTCATGCGTAATTTCAGCATTTTCTAAAAAATTTGAAAGAATTTGATTGATGAATTAAGTTCCTCGATCAGATTTGATTCTATCAATTCCAACTGATATTTCATTTAATAATCTTTTGAAAAGCTTGATAAGTTGTGCAGCAGTTTGGTCTTTGGATTTGAGAAAGATAACCCAAGTAAATCTTGAAAAATCATCCACAATCACCAAGGTGTATTTCATTCCCCCTAAGCTCATGATTGGTATGGGACCAAATAGATCCATATGTAATAGTTCTAAGCATCGGGAAGAAAATTTACGGCCCTTGTTTTTAAAAGAAGATTTTACTTGTTTACCAAACTGACAAGCTGAACAAATTTTATCTTTGACAAAATCTATTTTGGGCAAACCAATTACAAGATCGTGGTTACTCAGATATGCAATAGATTTAAAGTTCAGATGGTTCAATTTCTTATGCCACAACCAATTTTTAGAAATTTTTGAAGCAATGAAACATACTGGTGCATAAGGTTGGTCATTTCAACTGACTTTGTAAGTGTTTCCACAACGTTTGTTAGTTAGAATAACCTCATCAATTGAGTCTTTGACTGAACAAGAGTGTTTGTCAAACTGAACTGAGAATCCATTATCGCATAACTGACTGATGCTAATCAGATTATACTTGAGATTCTCAACTAATAAAACATCATTAATGGTAAAGTTACCATGGATAAGATTACCCTTACCCACAGTTTTACCTTTGAAATTATTTCCAAAACTGATGTTTGGTCCAGTGTACTTGATCAGTTGAGATAACAAATCTGCATTTCCTGTCATGTGTCGTGAGCATCCACTATCCAAGTACCAGATTGATTCCTTAATTGTACCTGTTACCTGCAATCACACACAATATATAATTTTTGGTGCCCTTTTCTATTTGGGTCCTAAACTGATTAGTCCTTTAGGAACCCAGACTTGAATTAGTCTGACTGACTGTCCAGTTGTTGTATTCCAGTTGGTCTGGCCTTTTCAAACGATAAGGCAAGCTTTTCAACACATCAACTGATTCATCAGTTTTAGTTTTATTGTCTATGGGATCAGTTTGCTTTGCTCTGGCCTTTTCAAACGATAAGGCAAGCTTGTGGTACTCATTAACCATGTCATGAAGAGTTAAAATAAGTTCTTCTCTAGTGAAATCAGCTGAGCTGAAGTCAAATACCTGTTGACTTCTTGACTCCTCTTCTGTATCACCAGCCATTAGACACTTCACTTCCTCTTCACCATTACTGAAACTGCATGATGTTTCTGGTTCTGACTCCTCGCTGTCAATTTCTGCCCATTTAGATTTACTTTCTTCAGCTAAGAGTACCTCATGCTTCTTTCTGGAAAACTTCTTATCATCCTTGGATCTCTTTCTATGCTCATATGACTCCTTTCTTCTTTCAGTCGAGCTCTGACTATCCTTCTTGGGTTTGGGACAATCAGCAATGAAGTGACCGGGTTTGCCACTGTTGTAGCAACCATTTGATTCCTCTTTAAAATTATTTCTCTGATAATTCTTCTGGAAGTTCCCTTGATTTCTCCTCATAAATCTTCCGAATTTTTTAATGAACAATGACATAGCATCATTGCTCAGTTGATCAGCAGACTTCTCGACTGAACCAGTTGGTTCTGTTCTGACAGCAGCTAATGCAGTTGTGACTTCTGAAGTAGAAGGCTTTCCTTCTCGAGTTTGCTGCCCAAACTCGTAGGCTTTCAGATCAGCGAATATGTCATGAGGCTCAACTTTGTTTAGATTCTTGGATTCCTTCATTGCCACGGCCTTTACGTCCCATTCCATGGGAAGACCTCTGATCACTTTTAATGCAACTTGTTTGTTGGTATACACTTTTTCAAGTGCATTGAGTTCATTGATGATGCAACTGACTCTCTCATCATACTCATGCATCGATTCTCCAGTTCTCATCTTGATATTGTCAAACTTCAGCACAGCAACATAAAGTTTATTCTCTTTGGTTTGTTCATTTCTTTTACACAGCTGGATCAACTTTTCCCAAATCTCCTTAGTTGTCTTACACATCTTGATCTTGCTGAAAGTTACTTTGTCCAGTGTCTTGTACAGTATATCCTTTGCCACATTATCCAGATTTGCTTGCCTTTTGTCTTCTGTCGTCCATTCATCTCTGGGCTTTTCTATACGATGAGGTGCCCTTTCAGTAATAGCCACTGCTGTATTGGCTTTCAGAATCTTCATTGGTTCGTCAGTGATAACGTACCACATGTCGTCATCTTGTGCAGCTAAGTGAGCCTGCATTCTTATTTTCCAGTCATCAAAGTCCTCTCAGGAAAACATAGGGATCTTATTGAAGGAAGACATAATGATCAGTTTGAGAGTATAAATATTCTGAGACGAGATACAACTGCTCTGATATCACTTGAAAGGATTGGTTATGATGTGAAATGTGTTTAGAAGGGGGGGTTGAATAAACACTCACGGATTATGTTCGTTTCTCGTAAATTGAGTTCAGTTCAATAACAAACTGATACTTGGTATCTCGTCAGTCGATGACAATCAGTTTAACTGAAAAACAGTTGCGAAAGTAAACTGACTGAAAGATATAATAACTGAAATAAAAGGTAACTGAAATGAAATACACGCGATTTGTTTCTGGATGTTCGGAGAATGGAATAACTCCTATGTCACCCCTTCTATCACGAAGATAGGATTTCTACTAAAAGACTTTGATCGAATACAATGATGGTACTGACCTACTTCAGTTTGGTCTTATCAATGCCAAAACTTAAACTCTTAGTTACAACAGGCTATTTCAGTTCGTGACTGATCTTAGCACAACTTAACAATATAACAGGGATTACAGTGTGCTAACAAGCTCAAGACGGTAGCCTTTAATGCTACAGATAGAACTAGTAAGTGTGAGCTTTTGATTTCGCAGAGTAACAGCTTGAGTAAAATAGTTGTTTTTGTATTATTGTTTCTTCAGCTGCTTTCCTCGCCTATTTATAGGCTTCTCTTGCAACGGCAACTTGATTTAATATTTGAATATTATATCCGTTTATTGCCACGTCGATATTCTACTGACAATCGTACACTGTAGACTCTGAAATGCGGCGTTCCACTACGATTTGCAGTCTGCTTGTATTGATGTCGGTTGAATGTCCTTTTCATTTGATGACGTGTATAGTTGAGCGATCTGCTGATAAGCTTGTGCTGAGTGAATCAACTGATCAGTTTCCAACTGATCAGTCAGCTGTCTTCAAGAATCCAGTTAGGTTCAACTGATCAGTTTCCAATTGATCAGTCAACTGTCTTCAAGAATCCAATTAGGTTCGACTGATCAGTTTCCAACTGATCAGTCGGTTAACTTCGAAAGTTCAGTTCAGCTGGATTCGATTGCCTTTGATAACTCACGCGATACTTCAGTTAGGCAAGCTGTATAATTCGAATACTTGATCAATTAATCCAATATATAAATGGTTTGTCAAACAGCCGAAATTAAGTTTCCAACAAAATGTTTCCGAAATAAAGGAGTGAGTGGCCCACGAATCTATCAGAGCCTTCGTGGCTAATCTCTTTATGAAAATATTTCCTGTCAACAATGTTGAGTCTGGGTTCGCCTCCTGAGCATGCATGGCGAACACTCTACCCTGAGTTGGCTGCCTCCATTGTGAGCACTCTTTCAACATGTGGTCACTGGCTCCACATTTAAAACACTTGCCTGACCCATATAAACATTGCCCCGGGTGCTGGCGGTTGCACTTCGGGCACACCGGGGGTTCACCCGGCCTCTGTGGCACCTTCTGCTGCTGAATAGGACCCTTGCCTTTTGGTGGTCCTTGATAAGACTTCTTCCCTTGCTGCCCCTGGTAAGGCTTCTTAAATGGGGGTCGCTGCTGATGCTGCTGCTGCGGTGCCTGATAGGGCTTCTTGCCCTGTCTGTCATTCTCAATATCCCGCTGATCCTGTTCTGCCGCCAAAGCTCTAGAAACGGCAACTGCATATGTAATAGGACCAGCTACTCGGACGTCACGGTGCAAGATCGGCCGTAACCCATCCATAAAATGTCTCAACTTCTCCCGGGCATCGTTAGCTATTAGGGGCACAAAGTAACACCCCATTTCAAACTTTCTCACAAATTCTGCTACGATGCTATCTCCCTGCCGTAGCGCCATGAATTCCTTGGTAAGGAGGGAGCATACTTCCTCAGTGAAGTACTTAGAGTAGAAAACCTCCTTCAAACCATCCCAAGTCAGTGTTCGCAGATTCACTAACACTGACGCACTCTCCCACCATAGCCTGGCGTCCCCTGTCAGAAGGAACGTGGCACACCTGACCCTATCTGCATCTGTCAGCTCCATAAAATCAAAAATTACCTCGATGGACTTGATCCATCCCTCCGCTATCATCGGATCAGTGGTCCCCGAAAACTCCTTTGGGTTCATTCTCTTAAATCTTTCATAGACTGCCTCTGGTTTGGGCCTCTCCCCTGCATTCGCTGCAGCCTAGTTCCTCGCAAACTGCGCGAAGAACTGCGTCATCCCTGCAAGCATGTGAGCCTGCATATCCGGAGGTGGACGAGGAGGAGTGACCCTCTCCTCATTCTGAGCCTCTCTATCCTCATCCCTAGCTTCACTGTTAACCATACATCTAGGAGGCATACTGTTCCAAAATTTACCTAACACGTAAACCCAACATGCATGAACATTATAACGATAGCATATGATGCATGTAATTTGAACTTAAACATGAACATGTTGAAATCATGACTTAATGCTTACTACATATCATAATTTAAAACTTTAAAACTTACAGACTTGAGGTGTGACTTCGTGAGCTTCTCGCAACTGGCAGTAGGCATAACCTTTTACAAGAACACCGCTCTGATACCAACTGTAACGTACCGTAATTTTACTATTTAAATTTGCGTAAAAATTTAAAATTTTCTTAAACAAGTCGTGAACCTTCAAAATTCGATAAAATAAATTTTACGTTTCAAAAGTAGTTGCAACAAAAGATCTAAAAATAAAGTTTGCCAAAAGTATCATCTTAAAATCTCGTAACCAGTAAAATAAATCAGAGTATTTTGAAACTTTCGTAAAATCTTAAAATGACAAGGGCGGTCCTCGGGTCTAGCCCCCTGCTCAGTCCAAGCCGGCTCCTTGGTCCCCACCCCTAGCCTCTTCAACATACTCCTCACCTGCATCGATCAAGTGTAATGAGTCTAAAGACTCAACACGTATAAACTGGAAGTAACGAGTAGTACGTAATAAAACCACATGCAACTTCAAAATAGAGCGTACATACGTGAAACTTGAACTTGCAATTAAAATTGAACATAGATACATAACATAATGTGCCATAACGTGAAAAATTTTCGTAAGCATGCTTGCATACTTGTACATATATAACTTCATCATTTTGCGTTGAGGCATGTTTCAAAGCAAGTGACCCATAACATAAATCGCCTTATAAGACTAAACCACAATACTGGGCTGACATGGAAAAATCCACTGCCACATACGTGAGATCCCCGTTCATGCTTTAACAGGCGGATTGGTCCCCGTTCATGATTTCACGCTTTCCAATCCTGATCTAAACCCGTTCATGCTTTAACGGGGTGGGTTGGTCCCTGGTCATGCTTTACCGCTTTCCAACCCCATACATAATTTGGTCACAAGACATTTAGCATACCTCAACTTGAAAATATTTTCTTTGCACGTCGAACATACTTACTTGGCGTTGAGGGATTAGTTGGATCTCGCTTGGGGCCACTGCTGCACATGCTAACTAGATTTCAAGCACTTAATTTCCATACTTAGACATAACAATCGTGCTCGCCACCCAAAATGACAATTTTCTTATGACGTTCTAAATCGCTCGTGACTTGACCTCTTATAAACATTGTACTAAACCATGACGTCAACTCCCGAAACAAATCCTAAAATGATGTGTGAACATTTCCCAAAACATAGAAGACTTGAGCCTAAAATAGTGCTTTAAAAGTCATGCTCAAGTGCCTAGGCGCTGGGCTTACTGCGCTGCGGCGCTGCCTAGCGCCGCGGCGCTAGAGGGCCGCAAGTCTAGCGTTGCGGCGCCACAAAGGCAGCACCTCGGCGCTTGACTTGCGTAGGTCGGGCTCTGCGGCGCTAATCCTGCACACTAGCAATTAAAATAACCCATTTTTGATGCACTTTGAAAAGCAATGCTCCAACGACTCAAACCGATGTAACGAGACACATCTTATGACTCTAATGCAGTGATTCAAACCTCATCCAATGCCCACAAGCAGGGATACACCACGAACAACGCAACACAACCCGTGAATGTGACACGTTGACAACAAACTAATTCCTATGACTTCTAATGCAATCAACGACTATCGATACGAAACGAAGCATCAAAACTCATCTCAAACCCATTCTCCATATACCTAAAAACAGCAGCGGTCACCCGACGGTTCCCAACAAAGCCTGCAACAAATAAACTTCAAGAACACATCAATAGCAAAATTTTCAGAAAACGCAGTTTGAGCAGTCCCACAAAAATCGCCATAAATCACTCCATTGTTATTCAAATATTTCGAGTTTTATATCAAATCGAAGGTATCAAAAAGTTATACAATTTTTAGTTTGAAAGTTTTCTCAGAATCAAGACCGAAAAATTTCAGTATTTCAAAAGACAGCAAAAACGTGATTTTAAATGCAAAAATGATTTCAAAAGTGATCTAAACATAATTGCTCAAACTTCTACACAACATTCACATGGTTTTCATACAAAATACATCGCAACGCATACTATGACATGATCGACACAGGAAAAACATATTATACGTGCCTTTTGATATTTAAAATACCGAAACGACGATACCGACGCGGGAAGGATGCGAGAGATGATCCGAGACGAACGTGGCACAATTTTCCTCGAAGAAAACTCACGAAAATGCTTGAAAGTTTTGAAGGGGAGGGGCGGCTGCTCTAAGGTAGAAGAATCCTAGGTTTTTCTTAAAAAAATGAAAGGGAAGGTGGAATGAAATTGTGTGTGTGTGTAAACGTGAATGTGTGTGTGTGTTAGTGGTGTGTGCGTGAGTTTGAAAGTAAATTAGGGGAAAGATTTGCTAATCATTTAATTAACAATGCTAATTAAGGTACTAATTTGAATATTAATAAAATATTAATTTTCAGTACTAAGCAAAGTCCCCTAATTAAAATAAGGCACACAATTGGTAAACTTTAGAGGTTCTAAAATTCTAAAACAACTAAATAAATAATTTAGGCTTTAAAATACTAAAACTTAATAAGTTATTTAAAATGCCCCATTCTTGACTTAAAATAAAAATACCACATTTAAAAATTGTCAAAATCGTCGTCAGTCTCTTTTCCTCGATCCCGCATTGATTAATCGCCTGAACATGAAACTCGAGAAATATTTTAACGTGCATCACATAAACATAAATAATTTAAAATAATGCATTTTAAATAAATCATGCATGGTTAATACTAAACTCAAATTTAAATAAATGATTAAATAATTAAGTAAATTCATGGGTTATACGTGTGTTGAATTTGGCCTCTACAATATGTGTTGAAAGGACCGTACTGTACGCTAACCATGACTAAAGGTTTTTGCAGGCATTATCAGTGAAACCTAGGGGATCATGGGACGAAGCTACTAGACGCTCTTACCATGATCCGATGCTCGCCCCATGATCCGATGGGTGCAATCAGAAATGAGTTCTGACATTCTTGATCAAGGAGTTGATGAAATGAATGGAGTTAACTAGGGTAAACCCGAATAAGAATAAATGTTATTCTGAATCACATGGAGATGTGAACTCGCAGTTAGCTGTATCACTGAACCATTGAGGGTCACACAAGTATCAGATTCTTTGTTCCCGTTGTGATATTCAAATTTCAAGGAGTTGGAATTTGGCAACTATAGTTTGATGGAGATCAAACATGAAGCTTATAAATGAGTTTATGAGCTGATTCCATAGGATGGAAGAGATGGAAGTCAACATGATTGCTAAATAAGGAATGAGAGAACTGCCTGTTTTGTGAAGGAGTTCACTAAAACTAGCAGCTGCCCAATATGGTAAATGAAAATTTTGATCTTCGAAATTTTCAATTTTCATTAAATGAACAAGATTTGTATTCTTCGTACATCGGCGCTTTCGGATCGTCGATCGGGATTATAAAGAGTTCAGAATCATTTTTTTTTTCTTCTGAATTTAGAATTTATAAATTAAATAATTGTGCTAGTAGTGGTGACTATTAACATGCACAAATTCTCATATATGCTCTAGAGGAGTTTATAAATAAATTAACTAAGGAGTTAATTTATAAATTAAATAATGGTTATTTAATTTAATTAATGTACATATATATTTTATATGGTGATATAAAATATGTGTATATTGTATTATTATATCATGTATTATTAAAAGTTAATAAATATATTATATAATAATTATATTAAAGTTTTAATATAATGAAGTTATTAGAGTGTTTGTGGGAGAGAGACTCATAATTAGATTAGGAGTTTCACTCTATAAATACACTATAAGAGGGCATAATAAAATAGAGATTTTTTCCACAAAAATTCCTTCCCAATGGAAAACCAACTAACGACCACATCATGTTTTTTGAAGAATTTTTTTGGCCAAAATCAAATTAGATTTGCTTAATTGTTGATTAAGAATCAATAATTATTGGTTAATGATTGATTAAGAATCTATTATGAAAAAAAATATTCCCATCCTTTTCATGAAAAACTCCCGGCCACATTTCAAAATTGGATTGGAAAGGGTTTAGTCCAACTCCCTTCTTCCACCGCCGCGCCGCTTCGTCTCTGGATTTTTGAAATTCGGATGCTGCAGTCTGAATGCAAAATCGTTTGAATTTTCTAGTGCAAACCAAACGAGGAAATCAGTCTCTTATCGTGGACCTAATTAGATGATCAAAGGAAGCACGTTCGTAGGGAATTACAAGAATTGAAGGACTATATCCGCCTCAAACCGGGATAGTTTGGAGTCCAGCGTTAAAAACACAAAGGTATAATTATTTAAACATCGTATGAATGTTTTTGAACACACGACGCCCAAGCAAAATTTTTAAACTTCCGCTGCGTCTTGGGTGCGAGAATAGGATGTCCCAACAGTGATATCAGAGCTAGGTTATTCTGAATCGTGTGTTTTAATTATATTGTGTTGAGTTTATTATTTCTAACCGCACTAGAATTTTTATAAAAAATGCCCGTAAAAATTATTTTTGAAAAATATGTTTTTGAAAAAAAAAAATAATTTCTGGTCTGCCCGGAATTGTTCTGGGCAGACGCGCGCAGTGCCGCGCTCAGCGCGCGCGCATGATTTGCGAGCGGCGCTGCACGACAGGCGCGCAGCGCGCGCACGGCCTGGGTCGTGGGCTTGAATTATTCGGGCCTGGGGGCAATTTTCTGATTTTTAAAAATTTTGGTTTAAATTGATATTTTAAGAAAATACGGAAGATTTTACCCCTACAATAGTTTTTATAAAATCAATTTCTTACAAAATAAATAATTGAAATATGATTTTAATTATTTATGGTAAAAGGTGTTTTACAAGAAATTTAATTATTTGATAATTATGGCGGTTAGTGATAATTTACGAGATACACGATTTATCAATAATATGTGATATTATCGGATTTATATAATATATGATATTATATGTTAAAAAGATAATCGAGAGCCATGACTAATGTGTTAGGTGTATGTTAGGATATTTTACGTGTTGTAATTTTTGATTATTTGATAATTAAAAGTAGACCTGGTTTATGGTCCGTTCCCACCCCCTAAATTTGTATCCCAATGTGCCATGGATATTTTATGTAAATATTAGAATTAGTGGGAGATCGAGATTTGAAGACGTTGGGCCCTATCCTCAGAAGGAGTTTTGAAGATCGAAAAGACATGTAAAATATTGAAAGCTTTTGTAATATTGCATTTGCATCCCTGCATGTACCTAGGTTATGGACATGGATCCGTATGTGGCTCGTACGGATCAATTAGATCTCGGTTATCGATCATCCTTTATTATTTATGATGTAAGTGATATATTATAGATAATCAGTATGTGCTTTGTTACTAATATAATGACAAGAGTTGCATAAATATGGCAATCATAAAAACAATCATGGCATGAGTTTTAAAATTAATGATTAGACAAAATTTTAAATTAAAATCCCTCTTTTGGATGAGATCCAAAATTTAAATCAAGCCCATTAAAAGGATAATTAAAAGAAAGTTTAATAATTCCTTACCTTCCATCAACGGTGGTTGCATGATAAACGCTACCCGCGGTCAGTGTCTGGCTCCTATTATTGGGGAGGCCTGGATGCCGGAAAGCTATGACTTCCACTGACATATTTGATGTGAACTACGTGGAACTCCCATGACTTCGGCTCATATTATTGAGGATCTCATGGCGACCGTCCATTAAGGTTCAACATTGATGGGCCGGGCTCGACACGTGAAGAGAAAGGGGATCATATTATTGTACCCTCCTGAAACGTGAGGCAAAATTACGTAAGGATTGCAAGGAGTTGCAATTGGGCTCTACCTTTTGGAAGTTATGATTGGCTGATATTATTCGGGATCATAAATTTGCAATTGGGCCTTGGGTACTCACTAAGAAAATTAGATTTCTCGTTGTCATCAGAGGGTTGTGAAAATGTCAAAATAGTGGGATGAAATTCGTAATAACAAAAGTCCATATTTTACGTCTTACAAAATATTTTAAAATAGTCGATAATGTTTATTCTATTTCCATATCAGTATATTTATGATTTTGCCACGAAATTCATTTATGTTATTAAAACAAGCTAACTGAACACTAATTTTCAAGATTGGCTAGGGAAATTGTTCTAAACTCAGAGAAAATATCATACACACTAATGTCAGTCTTTCTGAACTGACAAAGCATGCAAGATGGTAGGACCATAGGATGCACGCTAAAAAATAATATGCTCGCTTCTATGTCAAATGAGCTGTAGAGACAGTTTTAAGGAAATGTTGAATGTTGTTGACATTCAAATACACATGCAAGAGTTGTATGATGCATGAAACTCGTACAATGATGCACACTACTTTCAAGGAGCTCATGACCACACGCATGCAAGATAGGACTTTGGCCCATGAGCGTGGTGTACGTATGATTGGGTCTATTGAGAAGGTGGTGGGCCCAGAATTTAACAAAGCCCGATAAGTCAGAACATGTTTGCTTCACTGCAAGAAGCCTCGACATAAGAAATTATCTGGGCCAGAAATGGTTTGGCAATGATAAGTGAATGTCCAAGTAAACACGATTTCAACAACAACCAAAAGAAAACAAGATACTCTAAACCAAGCACATTTGTGGCACGTTAGGCTTGAACATAATTCACAAGGAAGGATCCACAAGCTAGTGGGAGAGGGCATGTTTGACTCGTCAGACATAAACTCTCTAAGAGACATGTGAGTCCCGTTTGAAATGAAAAATGACCAAGGCCTCCTTTCCTAGGGAAAGTAGAACGTGCACATGATCTGTTGGATTCGATTTATACAGATGTGTGTGTCCAGCTAAGTGTTAGCACGAGATTTGGTTATTCCTACTTCATTATCTTACCGATGACCATTCGAGTTTTGGGTATGTGTATTTAATGAAATACAAGTCTGAAGCCTTCGAAAAATTCAAAGAATTCAGAGCAGAAATAGAGAAACAGTTAAGAAAGAGTATTAAAACACTACGATCAGATCGAGGTGGAGAATACTTGAGTACTGAGTTTCAAGACTACCTTAAAGAGAATGTGATTCTCTCACAGTGGACTCCGCCTACCACACCACAGTTGAATGGTGTGTCAGAACGTCGTAATCGGACATTGATGGACATGGTCCGATCTATGATGGGATTCACTGAGTTACGACCATCTCTTTTGGGATATGCGCTTGAAACATCGGCAAGGTTGTTGAATTAAGTCCATACAAAGGCAGTGGATAAAACTCCAAATGAGATATGGATGGGAAAACCACCCAAATATTCTTATCTAAGAATATGGGGATGCCCTACTTACGTGAAGCAGGCAGTGGGAGACGAATTGGATAGTAATACCAATTTTTGCTACTTTGTGGGATATCCAAATTACTCTGTTGGATATTACTCTCCTAGGGAAACAAAGGTATTTGTTTCAAAGAATGCCACCTTCTTAGAGAAGGAGTTTGTATTTGATATAAAAGGAAGGATGATAGAACTCGATGAGATTTGAGAACCACTTACTACACAAATAGTAGAACCCACACCCCAACAGCCAATAAAAGAAACACAAGCTTTTAGAAGATCCAAAAGGATCTCAAGGCCGCCTAATAGGTTGAGCCTTCTTCTTGAAGAGGGCCGAGGTGAGCCCATTCTTTGATGTGATCTAAGAAATTTCAAGGAAGCATTGTCTGATGTCGATTCATCTAGATGGCTTGAAGTCATGCAGTCCGAGATGGACTCCATGTATTCGAACCAAGTGTGATCCTTAGTATATCAACCTTAGGGAATTGATCCCATAGGATGCAAATGGATTTACAAAAGGAAACTTGGAGCGAATGGGAAGGTGGTGACCTTCAAAACTAGAATGGTAGCAAAAATATATAATCAAAGGCAAGGTGTTGGCTATGAGGAAACCTTTTCTCCAGTCGCAATGTTCAAGTCCATTAGTATACTACTAGCCATAGCAGCATGGTATGACTATGAAATATGGCAGATGGATGTGAAGACAACATTCCTTAAAGGGGAGTTAAGGAAGAGATTTACATGTCTCAACCTGAAGGATTCACATCAGTAAGAAGTGAGCATAAATTATGCAAACTTCAGAGATCCATTTATGGACTCAAACAGACATCAAAGAGCTGGAACCTCAGATTTGACGACACTATCAACGAGTTTGATTTTGCCAAAAATCCTGAGGAACCTTGTGTATACAAGAAGGTTAGTGAGAGTGGAATGACATTCCTAATACATTATGTTGATGACATACTACTCATTGGGAATGATGTAGGAATGTTGAAATCAACTAAAGTATGGTTAGCTAGTAAGTTCTCCATGAAGGATTTGGGTTAAGCATCATATGTATTAGGAATACAGATCTATAGGGATAGATCAAAGAGAATGCTAGGGCTCACCCAATCCACATATATCGATACCATACTGAGGAGATTCTCTATGGAAGAGTCCAAGAGAGGATATCTCCCAATGCCTCATGGTATGAACATATCCAAGTCTGTGTGCCCTAAGATTTATGAAGAGATGGAAACCATGAGCCGCATTCCATATGCGTCTGCCATAAGCAGTATTATATATGGTATGATATCTACTCGACCTGATATTGCATATGCAATGAGTGTTGCAAGCAGATATCAGTCGAGTCCCGGTCCACTGCATTGGAAATCAGTGAAGGACTTTCTTAAGTACTTGAGAAGAACTAAGAATTTGTTCTTGATATACGGGATTGGAGAACTAAAATTGGAAGGCTACACTGATTCTAGCCTCCAATCAGATTTGGATTATTCGAAATCGACCTTTGGATTTGTATTCAAGCTCAATGGTGGTGTTGTTTCTAGGAAGAGTTCCAAACACGACACCGTTGTTGTTTCTAGGAAGAGTTCCAAACACGACACCACAGCGGATTCAACCAATGAGGCCGAATACATAGCTGCATCGGCTACAGCAAAGGAGGGTGTTTTGATGAGGAATTTCATCCAAGAGTTGGGTGTCATTACTAAAACAGTTGATCCAGTCCCGGTCTACTATGACAACACCGGTATCGTTGCGCAAGCAAAGAAACCGAGGTCTCATCAGCGATCTCATTCCGGTAGAGAGAGTCGCATCTGCAGATTACGTTGATGATCCACTGACGAAGCCTCTGCCAGGACCATTGTTTGAGTAGCATCGTGAAGCAATGGGTCCAAGATCTTTGGGTAGTTGGCTATAGGGCAAGTGGGAGATTGTTAGAGTAGGTGCCCAGCAAGCCAACTAGTGGCTCGGGCTTTTATTGACTCTGTTGTAAAACAATCTTTATTTTAATAATATTTTACGATTTCATTCGATTATGGTATTATACTTTATCTGTATACCCATGCAAGCTGCATAGATAAAGTCCTTGAATATACAATAGGTACCTAGAGGTCTGCGTCAAAAGGTAAGATCAGGAAACTCATTAGGAAGTGTACCGTATATTCTAAACATGTTTCTAGTCAAATCAGCCGCCTAAAACAAGGATAAAGATCGCTTGAACTTGAGACTAGCATCTGTGGTGTAAACGTCATGTTTCATTGGCAAGGGCATAGAGATGTCCATTCACACAGATGGGTGATCATATGATGATACACTGAACAACCCTCCCTCGGACTGTCCAAGTGGTTCCCACTTATCGAGTGGAATAATCCGCAGTTATGGTTGTACACCATTAGTCCTTTGACCCGGGACATTGTAGAGGCTATACGTACTAGCAAGAACTTTGATCCGTTTACTGACTCCATTGAGGGTCATTAGGGGGCGAGGTTGGGTGTAGTTTTGAAATACGTATGAGCAAATGCATTGTGGTCGGGGATTTGCCGTTCGCCTACGGGTGAAGATATCCTATGTGATCTGATGAGTTAATAGTGCAAGGAGTCTATGTCCAGAGCAAGAAATGTGCTTTAGGGAAAGGTGTTTTCCTAGTTGCACATACCATGCAACTATAAGTACTCAAAGATAAATCGTATCGTTATCGAATTCATATGCTACTCTTGATATACCAATGGTTGCAGATTCGATCGGGATATATGTGTTGAAAGGACCATAATGTACGCTAACCATGACTAAAGGTTTTTGCAGGCACTATCAGTGATACCTAGGGGATCATGGGGCGATGCTACTAGACGCTCTTACCATGATCCGATGGGTGCAATCAGAAATGAGTTCTGACATTCTTGATCAAGGAGTTGATGAAAAGAATGGGGTTAACTAGGGTAAACCCGAATAAGAATAAATGTTATTCTGAATCACAAGGAGATGTAAACCCACGGCTAGCTGTATCCCTGAACCATTGAGGGTCACACAAGTGTCGGATTCTGTGTTCCCGTTGAGATGTTCAAATTTCAAGGAGTTGGAATTTGGCGACTATAGTTTGATGGAGATCAAACATGAAGCTTATAAAAGAGTTTATGAGCTGATTCCATAGGATGGAAGAGATGGAAGTCAACATGATTGCTAAATAAGGAAGGAGAGTAGAACTGCCTGTTTTGTGAAGGAGTTCACTAAGACTAGCAGCTGCCCAATATGGTAAATGAAAATTTTGATCTTCGAAATTTTCATTTTTCATTATATGAACAAGATTTGTATCCTTGGTACATCGGCGCTTTCGGATCGTCGATCGAGGTTATAATGAGTTCGGAATCATTTTTTTTTTGTGAATTTGGAATTTACAAATTAAATGATTGTGCTAGTAGTGGTGACTACTGACATGCACAAATTCTCATATATGTTCTAAAGGAGTCAGGAATTAAATTAACTAAGGAGTTAATTTATAAATTAAATAATGGTTATTTAATTTAATTAATGTACATATATATTTTATATGGTGATATAAAATATGTATATATGGTATTATTATATCATGTATTATTAAAATTTAATAAATACATTATATATAATTATATGAGAGTTTTAATATAATTAAGTTATTAGAGTCTTTGTGGGAGAGAGACTCCAAATTAGATTAGGAGTCTCACTCTATAAACACACCATAAGTGGGCATAATAAAATAGAGATTTTTTCCACAGAAATTCCTTCCCAATGGAAAACCAACTAGCGGCCACATCATGTTTTTGGAAGAATTTTTTTGGCCAAAAGAAAATTAGATTTGCTTAATTGTTGATTAAGAATCAATAATTATTGGTTATTGATTGATTAAGAATCAACTAAGAAAAAAAAAATTCCCATCCTTTTCATGAAAAACTCTCAACCATATTTTAAAATTGGATTGGAAAGGGTTTTGTCCAACTCCCTTCTTCTACCGCCGCGCCGCTTCGTATCCTTATTTTGGAAATTCGGATGCTGCAATCTCAACACACAAATCATTTGGATTTTCTAATGCAAACCAAACGAGGAAATCAGTCTCTGATCGTGGACCTAATTAGACGATCAAAGGAAGCACGTTCGTAAGGAATTACAAGAAGGACTATTTCCGCCTCAAACCGGAATAGTTTTGAGTCCAGAGTTAAGAACGCAAAGGTATAATTATCTAAACACCCTATGAATGTTTTTGAACACACGACGCCCAAGAAAAAAATTTTAAACTTCCGTTGCATCTTGGGTGTAGATAAAATAATCTTCTATTGATAACTCTTTTTCAATGTACAAATTCGTACAAAGAATGAAAAAATAAAAGAATCTTCTAACTGGCTACAAAATTTTCCAAAATCTTCCTTATTGTTGGTCTTCTTTTTCTTTTTCTTCTTCTTCCCCTTTTTTGTCAAACTTATCAACCCTGCTGGATAAGGCACAAACTTCCGAAGTGACATTTGATAAGGCATGCACTATATGTTCTTGCTGCAAATCAATTCTCTTTGTGACCATATTCTACAAAAAATCCATGTGATTTGTGAACACTTCTTGAGCTTGGTAACTAGCTTGAATCGTTACTCGATCCTTCTTTAATTGATCTATTTGGAGAAATAAGGAAGTAGCATCCTTCGTGACTTTTTGTAAACTCTTGAAAGTATTCTCCTTAATAGAATCAATCTTCAAAATGTGTAGCAGTTGGGTTGACTTGATATCAGAAATGGATGAGATCAGACTGAGAAGATTGGACTGAATGTCTTCGAGCATAGATTCAGTAACCGTTGTATCTCAAGAGACATAGCTCCATAGGATTCTGGTTCCTGTTCCTTGTCTTCTTGATTAAAGATAACCAAGGCTCTATCAGTTGATTCAGTCGCAATAGTAACCATTTCTGAAACATCTTCTAGGATTGCTTCTTTTTGAAGTTCTGGAAGAAGAGAAAGATTCTGACCAGCATTTGAGCTTGAAGGCTCACCAGTTGTTTGTTCAGCTGAGATTGTAATTGGGTCTTCAATTGGTTGATTAACGGGTACAGTAGATGACTCTTCAGTTTGTTCCTTGTGCAACTGAGCCATTTCAATGTCAGCTTGAACTGTTTGTTCAGTCGTGGCAGTCGACTGAACTAGTTCCTCAATTTGTTGAAAGATAGACTCTGAGCCTTGTTGTTCAGTTTCTCTTAGTTCTTTAACTGCTTCTGTAGAAAGAATATGCAGCTGGATATCAGTGGCAACTGATTGTATGACTTCGTTGATATTTGCCAAGGATACTTCAGCTTCAATGTAGAGTCGAAGATTTGCATTAGAAGATTGAGGAACTGAGGATGAAGGTTGAACATCCCTTGAAGAAGGAACAATTTATTTCCTAGTTGTTTCAGTAACTGGTTCTTGGGATGGCTTTATTTGTTGAACTGATGGTTCAGCTTGCTCTTCAGATAAAAGACTTTGGGGATTTGCTGAAATAATCAACTCATGATCCATTTGCCAGCTTTTGATCTTTATCTGTAGTGATATTAGATCCGTGTCCAGCTGGTCATGAACAGCTCTGTCATTGAAGACAGTTGGACTGATTGGATCATAATTCTGGCGTAGTTGAGTGATCAGTTGAGCAAGTTTCTTGACATGCACCAGATCAAAGAAGTATTCCTTTCTTTCCAGTGCTTGAACAACCGAGGCAGCTTTGACTACCTCCAAGACCGTAGTTTCCAGGGCAATGAATTTCTTCAGAACAGCTTTCTTTTGCAATTTCCTGGCAAAAATTTCAATTCTGAATCTGAGCCATTCAGTGTAAGTCTTGAGCTTGGATTCAGAAAACTCATTGACATCTTTCCAAATTAGGTCAATACGAGTTTGAATTGGATTGGTTGGTTGGGGCTCTTCGATCAATTTGCCCTTCCCTTTTGGGTGTGTGAGGTCATGAGTAATACTCAGACATGATACTGTTGAATCCACTTTTTCTCTTATCACCATGCATTTTGGCCTTGCAAACGGTAGAGAAATTGGAGCAGTGATTGAGATCAGTGTAGCTTTGACTCCTGCTTGTTTTGGCTTATTACCAGATTCGGTGATAATTTTCTTGGATGGAGCAGTTGGAGGTGGTAACTGACCTCCATTTGAAGTTTCAGATGCAACTACTCTCAAAGATTTAGCCTTGATCGGCTGTTCAACTCCATTTGGTTGTAGTCTTGCAGCTGGAATGGCTTCCACAACAGCAACTGGTTTTTTTTTCAGAGTCCTTGGCTTCTTAGCAATCTTCGGAGATGGACTTCTCTCAGAATCAGTTTCACTGAAAATCAGTTTCTGTTTGATTGTTTTCTTCTGGACCGTCTTCTTGACTGTTTTGGGAGTCTCCTGCATCCCAATCTTCTTCTTCACTTAAATAAACTGTTTAAAAGATATGTCCAGCTTGAGCTTTGGTAGATGAACATTCTTCGCATGGAAGATTTTGAATTTGGATGACTTCACAGAAGAGTCACCCACTAAGCCCTTGTTCTTCAGCAGATAACTAAGAGGCACTGCAAAGCATTTGGATTGTTTTGAGGACTAAAGCATATTCTTGAAAATTTTGAAGATAATGGCTGACCGCTTCACTCTTTTTTCAGCCATGATAGCAGTCATTAATTTGATTTTCTCCAATGTAAGAGTAGCAAATGATCCAGCCTTGGCGAGTAGCACTTTGGCCACAACATCAGCCAGTAACTGAATCTCTGGCTTAAGTTTTTTCTTGGCGTCGGAAACCTTGATTTCCCTGCCATCAGCAGATAGGAGTGTCTGCATCTCCTCCACAACAGAAATGTTGTCCAAGCCATCAGACGGCAGTTGGAAAGGATTGTAGAAGGAGTTCTCTTCGATAATCATCAGTTGGTTGTTGACGGTTGTAGTGATTTTCCCGTCAACAGAGATGAAGCTGTTCGCATAAAGATCCTGAATCTCTTTTGGATAGATTTCTTGGGAAGAAAGTCCTAGAAAAGTCTTCAGTCTAGCTGCTTCTAGTTTGAGAAATATATTCTTGACAGCGTAGTCTTGAACAGACAGGACTGATTCAAAATCAATCACCATTGCGTTGAAAATGTAAGCAGGGACCTGGTTTGCCATTGCTGATAGTTAAATATCTGCGAGAAAAAGCTTTGAGGATTGATTTGCTCTGAAAGTTGTAATGCTCGTAAGGAAAAACTGAAATGAAGCGGAGTCAAGTACATATATGTGTGACTGTTCAAATTTTTGGATACGTGTCAGTCCAAGATAAAATCGTGTGTGCATGCAATGAAACCGTGAACAAAAGTGTAATGGACTTCGTGGGGCCACGTTTCAAATTACTATTTATTGAAAGATATTTATTAAATGCGTAATTATCAGTCACATCACTTGACAGTGAATACTTAATAGCTAATCAGTTAACGTATGGATAAGATTAGTTATGTTTTCAATTGAGTGTTCAGTTGAGTACTGAATCTCTTCAGTTGAAGACGTACCGACTATTGTCTTATAAGTTAACCAATTAAATATCGACATTCCCCCTAAATGGATGCGTATTATATTCTTGAAAAAGAAATGACTGTTATAATAACGCGTAATTATAAAAGAAATCTTATTCTCAGAAGAAGAATTGTCAGGAGTAATGATTGCGCCTCTTCAGATAACTCGAAACTTTGTCTATAGTTAAGAATAAATGAGTTAGTCACAAGATCACTTAGAAGCATATCGACAGATAACATAGCAATGGATGAAGGAGGAAGTTCCGTCCAGCCAGACTTAGCTGAAGAGTTCATGCAGTCAGCTGTGGCTCCAAGGAAGCTAGATATGGAGGACAGTGTCTTTAAAAAGATATTGTTGTCATGGATGAAAATCCAGGACCTCCAGTCCTTCTTTGAGGGAGGACTAATTGCTACCCCTAAAAGGGTGGCAACTCTGAAGAGGTATCGGCGACGTCTTCACGTCGCTGATAATGTAGACATCTTAGCTGATGAAGGTGTCTACCTTCTGTTTCTCCTCAAGGAGCGGAAGATTCTGAGAAGGATTGTCATCTCAGAAGACTTCCTAAGGACCTCCACTGGAGGAATAACCATGTGGTTATCCTCCTGGAGGTTCGCAGTGAAAAAAGAAATCATCCGTGCGCGCTCTGTTTAGAATAAAAAAAAACTTTTATTTATTTTACTACTGTCTTTCTCTTTCTGCTATTTATTTTCTGCATACAAACTTGTGACAACTGAGTAAACAACAAGACAATAAAATAAAGAGAGTAATATCAAGACAAATCAATTAAGCCAAAAATATTTCGAAAGTAAGAAAACTTAGTCTCGTGAAGTGGCTTAGTAAAGATGTCTGCAGCTTGTTGTTCAGTTGAAATGTACTCCAGCTTTATTTCCTTCTTCAACGCATGATCTCTGATGAAGTGATGTCTGACATCGATATGTTTGGTCCTTGAATGAAGAACTGGATTATATGTAATCGCGATGGTGCTTGTATTATCACAAAAGATTGGTGATTCTTTTGCAATGAATCTATAGTCTTTCAGTTGTTGCTGAATCCAGAGCAGTTGGACACAGCAGCTTCCAGCAGCTAGATATTCTGCTTCAGTTGTTGAAGTTGCTAAGGATGTTTGCTTCTTGCTGAACCATGAAATCAGTCTTTCTCCTAGAAACTGACATGATCCACTGGTGCTTTTACGATCAAGCTTACATCCTGCATAATCTGCATCTGAATAGCCAATTAAATTGAAAGCTGAGTCTTTAGCATACCATAAATTAAAATTCTCATAATTTTATTTAACTTAAATACTAGGCTTTTAATTATTCGTTTTTAAGGCGTTTTAATCCCAAAAAATTTCAAACTTTAATATAAAATTCTTAAAATCAAAACTTAGACTTTATATATTATTTTGGCCCTCGTTAACCATGACTCGACACCTCGTGAGCCATGTTTCAATTTATTTTAAAAATAGGAAAACCCTAAGCCACTCGATCAAGCCCTCCCACGAGCCATCTTGTTATTCTTTTGAGCCAAGCTCGAGCCATCATAAGCCAACCTCGAGCCATCCTCCCCCTGGGCCCTACTGGACCCTAAGCACCCAAGGACTCGACCCCTAACATGAACCTCAATCTACACCCACAAGTGCAAGCTGCGACCGAGAACACCTAGTAGACTAAGGACTCTTCTATCGCACCTAGGCCCTAGCTAACCAAGCCAACCCCTGGACCAAACCCTTGTGCACCCTCATAGGACACTAACCCCTTGACCTAGCCCAGCCCGAGCCCCCTGGCCTAGCCCCTGAGCCCATGCGCGCTGCTACAACAACGCGCGCCGCATGGCCCTTCTCGGGTGGGAGTCCTTACTTGCTAGGACTCCTTCCCCAGCCCTTGACTTGAGTCCTAGCACGGCTAGGAATCCTTCCTTGACTCATAACAGACCCTAGCTAGCCCTGGCCCCAAGCCCAGACCAAGCCCAGCCTTTACTCCCCAAAACCGAGCCCCTATGATCACCTTGACAGCAAATTGGTTCCAGCTTGTGTTCATGATCGTGTGCAGTGTTTTGGTTGAGTTTTAGGACCCTAACTTCGTAAAAACACCCTTGATCATAATCCTAACATGGCAGCCCTCTTAAACACATAAAAACATGAATTTAGAACCACAAATAACGAGTTTAATACACATGTAAGTATAGTTACGAAAATATCAAGTTGTGTGCCTTGTTTTATTTCAAAACATGTTCAAATAAATAATATGGTGTGATAGATGTTTGAGTGAAATAAATATGGCGTGCCTTTCGTAATTTAAGCAAGAATTAACGTTGACGATTGAAGAACGACGACGAGGAGGGCCTTGGCTTGAATTCCCCTTAAAGATTTCGAAATTTTCTCTCCAAAATATTGTGTTTGCCATGTCTTTTCTTTGGGAGGGGTTGAATTATGGGGTGGGTTTTGAGTATTAAATACTTAATTAAGCCACCAATAAGGCTTAGACCCACTAAGGAGGTTAATTAGGTCCATTAGTGCTTAAAATTAAAATATTAAAAATTATTTTGTTTAATAATGTTTGTAAATTTATTAGTCGGGTTGCCAAAACGTTCGTATTTTTATTGAAAAACCAACACCGATAAAATTTACGTCCCGGCGTATAAAATCACCTCAAACCCCCTTATTTTCAAAAATAAGAAAAAGCATCACTCATGTTTTAAATAATTAAAAATAATTATTAAATAAAAACATTTTCTATTTTTTTCAGCCTTCGGTCTCCGTTCATTGATCGCAACTCGAATAACCCTTAGTTGTAGAGGTTCATAATTTAGCACATGTGATGGATTCGACATGTATTTTGGCAGCATCGAAATATGAAACACATTCTGAACTCCAGAAAGCATTGGTGGCAATGCCACTCTATAGGCTAGTGTCTCAATCCTCTCCAAAATCTCAAACGGACCTAAAAATCTTGTATTAAGCTTGCCTTTCTTACCAAATCGCATAACACCTTTCATAGATGCTATTGTCACAAACACATGGTCTCCCACTGCAAACTCTATGTCCCTACGTCTCTTGTCAGCATAACTCTTTTGTCGGCTTTTTGCAGTCTTCATTCTCTCACGAATTTTGACTACAAGCTCGGCAGTCTCTTAAATCAGATCCGGACTAATCTCTCTTCTTTCCCCAACCTCGTCCCAATGAATAGGAGATCTACATTTCCTTCCATAGAGTGTCTCAAAAAGAGCCATCCCTATAGATGATTGATAGCTATTATTGTAAGTGAACTCCACTAGAGGTAATTTCGGTTCCCAACTGCCTTGGAAATCAATCACACAAGCTCGCAGTAGATCTTCTAAATTTTGAATAACTCTTTCTGACTGACCATCGGTTTAAGGATGGAATGTTGTACTGAATAATAACTTGGTCCCCATCGCTGCATGCAGACTCTTCCAAAAAGATGACGTAAATCTCGGATCTCTGTCAGAAACAATAGACATAGGAATCCCATGCAGACGAACTATCTCTCGAGTATATAACTCTGCATGCTGAATCATGGTGAAGGTCGTCTTAATAGGTAAAAAATGCGCTGATTTCGTAAGACGATCCACTATCACCCATATAGAGTTAAAGTTCCTTAATAGTCTTTGGCAATCCCACAACGAAGTCCACAATAATATTTTCCTATTTCTACTCGGGAATAGGAAATGGCTTAAGTTTTTCCGCTGGTCTTTGATGCTCTGCTTTGACTTGTTGACATGACAAACATTCGGTAACAAAACGCAGAATGTCTCTCTTCATACCTGGCCAACAATATAATTACTGCAAGTTATTGTACATTTTCGTGCTTCCCGGATGAATGGAATATGGTGTGTCATGAGCTTTTTCATAATGAGATCCCTCAAAGAATCATCACTAGGAACCCATAAACAATCTCGATATCGAACTATACCATCCATCTCAGAGTATAACTTCCAACCATTAGCTTCATTTCTAGCTCTCCACTTTTGCAATTCCTCGTCAGTGGACTGTCCCTCACAGATTCTATCTCTCAAAGTCGACTGTACTGATAATGTGGCAAGATTAGGGTCTCGCCCCTAGCATATAATGTAAGCTTAAACCGCTGTATCTCGGACTGTAACGGTCTTTGGAGTGATAATTGAGTGATAACTACTGTTTTTCGACTCAATGCGTCTGTCACGACATTAGCTTTTCCCGGATGATAGCTACTCTCACAGTCGTAGTCTTTCACTAACTCTAGCCATCTCCGATGTCGCATATTAAACTCTTTTTGGGTGAAGAAATACTTCAAGATTTTATGATCGGTGAAAATCTTGCACTTCTCCCCATACAAGTAATGTCTATAAATCTTCAATGCAAAAACTACCGCTGCAAGCTCAAGATCATGAATAGGGTAGTTTTTCTCGTGAATTTTCAGCTGCCTTGACGTATATGCTATAACTCGGTCATTTTGCATGAGAACTGCACCCAAACCAAGTTTAGAAGCGTCGGTATATAGTACATACTCACCTTGACCCGATGGCATAGCTAACAATGACGCCGATATTAAGGCTTGCTTCAACTTATCAAAACTGTCTTGAAACTCAGATCCACATGCAAACTTTGCATTCTTCTTTGTCAAGGCGGTCATGGGTACCGCTATAAATGTGAATCCCTGAATAAACTTGCGATAATAGCCAGCTAGTCACAAGAAACTGCGAATCCTGGTAACACTCTTCGGTACTGGCCACTCTTTCACTGCCTCAACTTTACATGGATCAACTTTAACGCCATCACTAGAAATGATGTGGCCTAAGAAAGCCACTCTATCAAGCCAAAACTCGCACTTGCTGAATTTTGCATAAAGCTTCTTATCTTACAGTACTTGCAGTACTGTCCTCAAATGACGAATATGCTCCCCTCTACTCTTCAAATAGATCAAGATATCATCAATAAAGACTACGGTAAACTGATCTAGATACGGCTGAATTAAGCGATTCATGAGATCCATGAAGATCGCTGGCGCATTGGTCAACCCAAATGACATGACCATAAACTCGTAGTGCTCATATCTAGTACAAAACGTTGTCTTGTGAACATCCAACTCTTTCACTTTCAACTTATGGTATCTAGAATGAAGATCAATCTTCGAGAATATCGATGATCCGTGCAATTGATCAAATAAATCTTCAATTCTCGGCAGTGGATACGTATTCTTGATAGTGACTCTATTAAGCTCTCGATAATCAATGCAGAGTCGCATACTACCATCTTTTTTCTTCACAATTATTACCGGGGTCCCCCATAGAGAATAACTAGGGCGAATAAAACCCTTGTCTAGCAATTCTTGGATTTGATCTTTTAATTCTTCCATTTCGGCAGGTCCTAGACGATAAGGTGCTTTAGATATAGGAACAGTTCCTAGCATTAACTCAATAGAAAACTCCACCTCACGATCGGGTGGAATGCCAGAAACGTCTTCGAGAAAGACATTAGGAAAGTCTCTGACAATACCAACATCCTCCAACTTCTGACTGGTAGGAGCATGTGCGGTAGTGACACATGCTAGAAAAGCATGACATCCACGTCTAATAAGCTTCCTCGCACATAGAAAAGAGATAATGTGCGGCATTTGCTTGTTTCTCGCCGCCTCAAATACAAAAGATTTACCACTAGGCGGTCGGATAA
The DNA here is from genome assembly GCF_012295235.1 of Primulina huaijiensis. Taxonomy (NCBI): domain Eukaryota; kingdom Viridiplantae; phylum Streptophyta; class Magnoliopsida; order Lamiales; family Gesneriaceae; genus Primulina; species Primulina huaijiensis. The sequence goes on from NC_133312.1 coordinate 10,585,971, forward strand.
ACACTGATCTCTAACCAAAATCAATCGAAGATTCATTCGCTTATAACCAATCCATCCCAAGTATGATGTCAAATTCAGGCATAGGGAGCACAATAAGATCTGCCCAAACCACATCTTTGAATAAACGAAGCTCCATATTCTTGACAATTTTAGACGTGAGCATTTGATCCCCAGAAGGAATAGAAACTTTGAAACCCAAACCAATATCCCCAGGAATTATATTCAGTCGCTTGATGAAGGTTTCGGATATGAACGAATGTGTAGCTCCTGAATCTAGTAGAGCATAGGTAGCTACACCTTGAATGATAATCCCCCATGCAGCGGAAACATCTTTTAAATCTTTTCGTGTTGAAGCTTAGGGAATTTCTATCATTAATCTCCCAAAGTTATGTGAAGATTACGTGTTGAACTTAAGCATTTCTTGAAAAATTGCATTTTAGCCCTTCAATTTTTTGAAATTTGCATTTTAGTCCACAAATTATCGAATATTTGCAATTTGATCCTTAATATTTTCAAAAATTTACATTTTGGTTCCTTAGATTTCAAAAATTATATTTTTGGTCCTTAAGAATTGGATAATTGCATTTTCGGTCCTTTAACTTTTTCAAAAATTTCAATCAAGTCCCTTATCTTTTCGATAATTATATTTAAGCCCTTTAACTTTCGAAAATTGCACTTAGACCCCTTAAAATATTCGAAACCCTTAATTATGATTTTTCCTTTAATTTTTTGGCCATAAAACTTTTTATTTGGAAGTATTACAGCATTTACCTAAATAAGGCTCAAAATCAATTCCAATTATATGGTTTTTAAAATCATATCTTAATTGCCAACTAAGGTAGAGCATGCAACCTAATTTTCACTAGGTTAATCTTGTTCCCAATTCAAATCTAATAACCAATTTAACATTTCATGCAATAAAAGCAATATAAAAATGTTAAATGACTAGGTTACATGTGATAAGAGTCATGTCTGGCTCCTCCTCCGCTTCCTCTGCATTCATAACATATGCTCTCTCCACAATAGGTGCATTCTTCTTCGAGCAATCAGCAGCCTTGTGCCCTTCTTCCTTGCATATGAAGCACTTAGTAGTACCCCACACACACTGTCCATAATGCAGGTGATTGCATTTCTTGCATGGTAGTCCCTCTGCAGGTTTTGGTGCGGCAGGTGGTGGCGGCTTTTGTGGTCCTTGCTTCTTGACTTGACCTTAGGTCTTTGGAGGCCCTTGAGGTCTGGCTTCTTGTTTGGCTGATTATTATTTTGATGTTGCTGTCTCTTGCGCTGCATCTCAAACTCAATGTCTTTTAAAGATTGCTCAGCTTGAAATTCATAAGCAGTAGCAGTAGCAGTAGCATAATCCAAAGGACGCATCATCATCACATTATTTCGTATGGTAGGTCGTAGACCATCCATGAAGTACCTAAGCTTCTCCACAGCATCCCTCTCAATAAAGGGTACCAAGTGACAACCCATATCAAATTTCTTCACAAATTCAGCAACAGAAGAGTCTCCCTGATGGAGAGTCCTAAATTCCCTCTTTAATCAACCTTTTACATCAGCAGTAAAATAGTTTTCGTAGAATATCTCCTTGAATCGAGCCCAAGTAAGGGTAGCAAGATTAACACCATGCTCGGCTCATTCCCACCATAAAGAAGCATTATCGCTAAACAGGTAAGTGGCATACCTCACACGGTCAGCATCCACATATTAAGATAACAAAAATGCACGTCGAGTGGACGAATCCATGCCTCAATAGCAAAGGGATCGGTGGTGCCAGAAAATTCCTTCAGCCCTAGCCTCCAGAACTGATCATACACGTCATGCTCTGGCCTAGGTGCCTACTGTAGCTGCTGTAACTGCTGCTCGAAGAAATGAGCCATCCCCTCTGATGCACTAGTAGCAGCATCCCCATTAGGAGGCGGGGTGCATTAACATTCTAATCCTCGGTGGTCTCTGCATGTCTATCAAGAGGTGCGCGTCTAGGAGGCATTATATCTAATGTTTTCCAAATTCTAGCGTAACCAACATGCATTGAAATCTAAGTTTTCTAATCATGTACAATATTCTAATTCATTTTACCAATTTAAGCATATATGCTCAAGAAGCTAGTAAACACATGACGTAAACATATTTTTCACGTAATCATGCAGGTAACATTATAATAAATCATATAAAGCATGTAAACTTACAGATTGAGGCTTGACGACTGATCTTTCCGGCGCGGATGGTGGCACAACCCTTTGCAGAACCATTGCTATGATACCAACTGAAACGTCTGCTATTCGTTTTGCTTAAAAAGTACTTGATTTATTTTTAACTTACATTTATTCGACCGAAACATATCATGTACACAAAAATATTGTGACACCATCTAAAAAATAAAACAACCAACTACTATTTTAAAATTCAAGGAAATAGTTTAAGCATAAAACCAAACCTAAAAAACAATAATTTGAAAAGTATAGCTCATACTAAAACCTCTCAAAAGCCACTCAAAGCATAAATAAAAGTCGTAAAATCTTATAACATGAATCATAAACTTAAAATCATACGTGCATAAAATAGAAACGCTGGTCCTCGGGTCATGTGCACCTTCAGTTCAGTCAGGTCAACAATCAATGTAGAGGCCCGTATTTTGTATTTGTAAATTTGCGGAATAATTTAAAATTTTCTTTAAAAATAAATAACTTGACTTATTCATAAAAATAACTGATAAAAGTTTGAATGTTTAAAGTAGCAGCGGAAGTAAATAATGTTTTCAGAATAAAAACTTAAAATAATTTGACAAAATAAAAACTGAGTTTGGAATAAAAATAGTAAGTGCTGAAAATGAGGTACTCGATGTCCAACTACTGCCGACCCAAGCTGGTTCACTGGTCCCCGCCCTCGGCCCCGACCTCATCAGTACCTACAACAATCAAGTCTAGTGAGTCTAAAGACTCAGCATGCATATATCGTGAAATAACAAGTAAGTATATAATAAAATCGCATGCAACTTAAAAATATCGTGTCGTAACGTAAACATGGAAATCGTGTCATAATTAATTATAAATACGGGCATAAGTGAAAATCGTATGTAAATTGTTTGCTCGACAAAGCCCTGTCATAAAATAGCATATCATAATTTTCTGTTGAGAATATGTTCTACGCGAGTGGCCCATACGTAACGTAACATAACATAACATGAATCGTCTAATCAGACTAAACCACAGTATATTGGGCGGTAGAGATCATCACAGCCCTTGGACTGGATATCCGTACCCATACATGAACATGAACTGGTCGTAGGTCACCGGGTGAAGTAATAATCCCATAAGCTACAATCCCATGAACGTGAAGCGGCCACAAGCAATATCATATATATCTCAAAAATAAACTTTTATATTTTATGCACGTAATATAATTAATATCCTGTTTTATTTTACCAAATGGGTTGGATCGTTCCCAGTCTCGCTGCGACCTAATTCTAACATGAAAATATGCAAATGATTTTTCCCTTGAAAATAACTTAGTCATTGAACCCAAACACGGGCCCAACTAGACCAACAACTTAATTTCTAACCATGAATCCATACCAACCCGAACCAACATCGAACCATCATTTAGTCATGGTCAAAATATGCCAAACATGATGAAATGACGCTCCTAAAAATTGAAACTCACGAAATTTGGTGAATGGAGGCCAAAACATGAAACGCTCTTTCGATAGTCACTTTGGCACATTGCACCGTAAATTCTCGTACGACCTCTAAACTTAACCAAATCACGAACGGCCAAAAACATGACATTCTTAACTCACTAAGGTATTGTCCAGTCCAAGTCCATAGGCTAAAAGCAAACCAAAAACTCAAACGACATCTCTGAACCGAAGCCAACCTGCTGTCCAACAAAAATACAGCAGCAGCGGCCGTGCTTCCGTGCTTCGTTTGTGAGACTATTGGCCATCATCCTAAGGTGTGGCTTGAACCATGGCTAAGGGCCCTAGGCCAGCCACAATCCAAGCAAACACTCAAGACGATCCCAAGCTTCACCCGAGAACACATACGGCACGCGTGGGGGTGTTGCTTGTTTTGCTGTCAAATGAAGGATCTAATGGTTATGAGGTTAACCATGATCCATGCTAGACATGCTAAGGTGTTGTATGAGTCATGGCTAAGGGCTAGAAGCCAACCGCAACCCACCTAACACCCCAAAATTGAAACTCAACACACTCAACAAAACCAGAATTTTAAAACCGAAGGGACACTTGGGTTGTTTCTTTTAAAAGATGGGACCATGAACCAAGCCATGAAAGGTCATCTTGGTCATGTCCTAGACATGATAAGGAAGGGTTCAAACCATGGTTACAGGCACGAAAGCCAACCAAGATTCGAACCTCACCTTAAACAACCAAACTGAAATTTCGAGACTCAAACTCGTAACTATGGGGAGTTGCTGTCAAGCCTTGATTCCTGAGTGCATGGGGCTGAAACCAACGAACCAACATGATCCTAACCCACCCTTGTACGTGCCTAGATGCAGCCTTGAGCGCCTGGAACCGAGCCAAACCTGAAACAACAAAAGCAATCCAACCCGTGAAGCACAAGTGAGAGCCGAAAAATCTGCACTATGTTTAATTTCTTGACCTAAATTCGGTTTTGCTTCATGATTCATGCACATATGATGTTTTAAAATAATAATATGACTTGATTGAAGAGAAAAGAATTGTATAAACATGCAAGGAAATCGTTTGAAAAGAAAACGAATTAATACGACGATACGGCGCGACGAAGACGGAGTTCTTTTTCTTTTCTACTTTTCTCTCTTCTTTTTCCTTGATAGCTCACCCGATTTTTTTCTGAATTCCCTCTGAAATTTTTGAGAATATGGAGAAGGAGAATGGCTAGGGAAAAGAAGGGAAAGTTTGCAAGATAAAAAAGAGGAATGAATCTTGCTATCCTTTGAGTTTGTGAGATAAGGAATGATAATGATATCAAGGGATTTGAGGGGTATTTTGAAGGGATGTGAGGGCTAAATCTTGCTTGACAAAATAAGGGAGAATATTGCTTAATTGCTAATTATTGGTGATTAGAATCAACGGCCCTCGGGACTGCCCGTCCCTGCTGCTGCTGCTGCTGCCCTCTGTTCCTGGGTGGGCCATGGAAAGGCCTCTTATTCTGCTGCTGCTGCTGAGGAGAAGGGCGGTGCGGCATCTGGACTGGTTGCTAGCCTTGACGATCCCTCTCAATATCATGCTGATTCTGCTCTGCTGCTAGCGCTCTGGAGACAGTGACCTCATAAGTAGTAGAGCCAGCCACCCTAACATCACGGCGCAAGATCGGCCATAGACCCTCCATAAAATGCCTCAACTTGGCTCCAGTATCATTCGCTATCAGGGGTACAAAATGGCAACCCCTCTCGAAATTATGGATGAACTCCGTAACAGTCATATCTCCCTGCCTCAGGGTCATGAACTCCCTGGTCAACCTGGTGCGCACCTCATCGGTAAAATATTTGGAGTAGAATACCTCCGTAAAGCGCGTCCAGCTCAGAGTAGCCACATTCAAAGCTACGGATGCTCCTTCCCACCATAGGCGTGCGTCTCCTCCCAACAGATAGGTCGCACAACAAACTCTGTCCGCATCCCCAAGCTCCATGAACTCGAAGATAACCTCGAGGGACTTAATCCAGCCCTCGACAATCATGGGATCTGTCTTCCCTGAGAACTCCTTTGGTTGCATCTTCATGAACCGCTCATAGATAGCCTCGGGCCCTGTCGGCCTGCCTGCCACAGCATTGTTCCCCGCAAACTGTGTGAAGAACTGAGTCGTCCCAGCTAGCATCTGGGCATTCAAGTCCGGTGGAGGGGGTGGAGGTAAATCTCTCTCCTGCCTACGGTTCTGACCGTCCTCCTGGCGAGGCTCATCATCTCTCGTGCGCTCAAGAATACGTCTAGGAGGCATACTGTTCTATACATATAACCCATACGTAACCATCATGATAATTACATTACTTCTTTAAATTTAAATAAATACTGCATAAAAAATCTGGACATAAAATATTTCATGAAAACATGCTGTTAAAATAATTCATGCTTTAAAGGAAATGCGTAAACGTAAAACTTACAGACCGAATACGTGATTTCGTGAGCTTCTCGAGGTCAGTAGTAGTACAACCCTTTACAAGAACATAGGATCTGATACCAACTGAAGAGGCCCATATTTCGTATTTGTAAATTTGCGGAATAATTTAAAATTTTTTTTAAAAATAAATAACTTGCCTCATTCATAAAAATAACTGATAAAAGTTTGAATGTTTAAAGTAGCAGCGGAAGTAAATAATGTTTTCAGAATAACAACTTAAAATAATTTGACAAAATAAAAACTGAGTTTGGAATAAAAATAGTAAGTGCTGAAAATGAGGTCCTCGGGTTCCTACTACTGTCGACCCAAGCTAGTTCACTGGTCCCCGCCCTCGGCCCCGACCTCATCAGTACCTACAACAATCAAGTCTAGTGAGTCTAAAGACTCAGCATGCATATATCGTGAAATAACAAGTAAGTATATAATAAAATCGCATGCAACTTAAAAATATCGTGTCGTAACGTAAACATGGAAATCGTGTCATAATTAATTATAAATACGTGCATAACTGAAAATCGTACGTAAAATGTTTGCTCGATAGAGCCCTGTCATAAAATAGCATATCATAATTTTCTGTTGAGAATATGTTCTACGCGAGTGGCCCATACGTAACGTAACATAACATAACATGAATCGTCTAATCAGACTAAACCACAGTATATTGGGCGGTAGATATCATCACAGCCCTTGGACTGGATATCCGTACTCATACATGAACCTGAACCGGTCATAGATCACCGGGTGAAATAATAATCCTATAAGCTGCAATCCCATGAACGTGAAGCGGCCACAAGCAATATCGCATATATCTCAAAAATAAACTTTTATATTATATGAACGTAATATAATTAAATATCCTGTTTTATTTTACCGAATGGGTTAGATCGTTCCCAGGCTCGCTGCGACCTAATTCTAACATGAAAATATGCAAATGATTTTTTCCCTGAAAATAACTTAGTCATTGAACCCAAACACAGGGCCAACTAGACCAACAACTTAATTTCTAATCATGACTCCGTACCAACCCGAACCAACATTGAACCATCGTTTAGTCATGGTCAAAATACGCCTAACATGATGAAATGATGCTCCTAAAAATTGAAACTCACGAACGGCCAAAAAACTTGACCTTCCTAACTCACTAAGGTACTATACAGTCCAAGGCCATATTCTAAAAGCTAAACAAGAACTCAAATGACACCTCTGAACCAAAGCCGACCTGGTGTCCAACAAAAATACAGCAGCAGCGGCCGTGCTTCCGTGCTTCGTTTGTGAGACTATTGGCCATTGGGGCTTAAACCACAAACCAGAGCCTCTTACCAACATCCTAAGGTGTGGCTTGAACCATGGCTAAGGGCCCTAGGCCAGCCACAATCCAAACAAACACCCAAGACAATCCCAAGCTTCACCCGAGAACACACATGGCACGCGTAGGGGTGTTGCTTGTTTTGCTGTCAAATGAAGGATCCTATGGTTATGAGGTTAACCATGGTCCATGTTAGACATGCTAAGGTGTTGTATGAGTCATGGCTAAGGGCTAGAAGCCAACCACAACCCACCTAACACCCCAAAATCGAAACTCAACACACTCAACAAAACCAGAATTTTAAAACCGAAGGGACACTTGGGTTGTTTCTTTTAAAAATCCTATGGGGCCATGAACCAAGCCATGAAAGGTCATCTTGGTCATGTCCTAGACATGATAAGGAAGGGTTCAAACCATGGTTACAGGCCCGAAAGCCAACCAAGATTCGAACCTCACCTTAAACAACAAATCTGAAATTTCGAGACTCAAACTCGCAACTATGGGGAGTTTCTGTCAAGCCTTGATTCCTGAGTGCATGGGGCTGAAACCAACGAACCAACATGATCCTAACCCACCCTAGTACTTTCCTAGATGCAGCCTTGAGCGCCTGGAACCGAGCCAAACCCGGAAACAACAAAAGCAATCCAACCCGTGAAGCACAAGTGAGAGCCGAAAAATCTGCACTATGTTTTTCGAAAATGTCTTGTCATAAATTCGGTTTTGCTTCATGATTCATGCACATATGATGTTTTAAAATAATAATATGACTTGATTGAAGAGAAAAGAATGGTATAAACATGACTGGAAATCGTTTGAAAAGAAAACGAATTAATACGACAATACGGCGCGACGGAGATGGAGTTCTTTTTCTTTTCTATTTTTCTCTCTTCTTTTTCCTTGATGGCTCACCCGATTTTTTTGAATTCCCTCTGAAATTTTCGAGAATATGGAGAAGGAGAATGGCTAGGGAAATGAAGGGAGAGTTGGCAAGATAAAAGGGAGGAATGAATCTTGCTATCCTTTGAGTTTGTGAGATAAGGAATGATAATGATATCAAGGGATTTGAGGGGTGTTTTGAAGGGATGAGAGGGCCGAATCTTTCTTAACAAAATAAGGGAGAATATTGCTTAATTGCTAATTATTGGTGATTAGAATTGAGGGAATTAGCTTCCAAGAAAAGGTAAGAAAATGAATTAAAAAGGGTGAGTTGACAAACTTAATCAAACCTACCAAAGAGGTGGCCGAAATTATCCTTCAAAATAGGGTAGAAAAATTGCTTAATTATTAATTATTGGTGAATTAACTTGAAGGGACTAATCTACCAAGAATGGATAAGGAAAAGAATCAAAGAAAATGAGTTGTCAAACTTTTAAATCCTTTAAAGTGAGGTGGCCCAAAATTCTATTAAAATGAGGTGAGAATATTGCTTAAATCTTGTATTTTAAATCTTTAAAGTTTTATCTACCCATTAAGTATATTAGTGAATTAAATAATTAATTTAGGATAGTGATTATCTTGCATGCATGACAAATTTTCAATTTAAATTTACTAACATGTTAAGTTACAATTTCTTAAATAAAATAAGCCTAGATTAACTTATCTCAATTGGTCACATATTTTAATTTAGGCTTTTAATTAAATTATTGGACATAGAAGAATTTGTTTAATACTTAACTCTTATTAATTAATTAAATTCTTAAACTTTTTTTTTACAATAAAATAAATTATTCTTTGACTTAAATTAAATTTAGGAGTATTTTCTTATGATTAAATTTTATCTTAAAACTCCAACTGCGGTCCGGCCTCGCTTATTTAACTGAAAAGATAAAACTAAACTTGTGCGATTAAATATGAATAATCATGACCAAACAACTTTAAAATGCCTTAAATAATGAAGAAATCATTTTTAATTTAAAATATTAGAAATCATTCATGACTTATACATAGTCTGATTTAACGAGTTCTACAATCAAGACCTCCATTAACATTATTATCATAATCACGTGCATCAGTCACACATAGTGAGTCTAAAGACTCAACACACCATAATCTTGATAACAACATAATACGTATACAGATCACATACAACAGTGAAAAATACTTGTACTTGAAATAACATTTTCATAATAATGTAAACTTTAAATATAAACATTTTCATATCAACATATTCATATTCATATTCACCATAAACATATTCACATTCATATTCATATTCATGTTCGTTGAATTCAGATCGTGATTGTGACTCGTATTCGTATTGGGCGATGGATCCATCTACATAAAACCACAGTACTGAATGACGGGGACATCAGCGATACTCTCACCCGTCAACTGAGCCTTGGCCAACGTATTAACATATCATCGTATTTGTATCCACGAAAACACGATCATCGGGCTCCCACTGGGATCTTCACCCTCACGATATCTCCAACATAACATCGTGTTAGTCACAATCCCTTCACATCCTTCAACACTTCGTATTTTCATTACTTAATACAAACATGCATATAATATCATTTTTCTTTTAAACCAAGCGTGCAACATATCTTTTAAATGTCCATATTAAATCATAAAATCCATAAACATTTAAAAATCATATTTTTAACATATAAAAATTCATAAACATTTAAAATAATCATATTAGCATATAAAACACCATTCAGGATATTGTCATCACGTTTACTAATTTCGGGTGTAAAATTATCGTTTTACCCCTAGACCTAAAATTTCACGTTTTCGCCTTTTTCTTAATTTCATTAACTCTAACATGTCCCAAATAATTATTTAAGCCTAAATTAAAATTCTCATAATTTTATTTAACTTAAATACTAGGTTTTTTAATTATTATTTAATTATACGTTTTTAAGGCTTTTTAATCCCGAAAAATTTCAAACTTTAATATAAAATTCATGAAATCAAAACTTAGACTTTATATATTATTTTGGCCCTCGTAAACTATGACTCAACCCCCTGTGAGCCATGTTTCAATTTATTTTTTTAAAAATTAAAACCCTAAGTCACTCGATCAAGCCCTCCCACGAGCCATCTTATTATTCTTTTGAACCAAGCTTGAGCCATCATGAGCCAACCTCGAGCCGACTTCCCCCTGGGCCCTACTGGACCCTAAGCACCCAAGGACTCGACCCCTAACTCAAAGTGCAAGCTGCTGCCGAAAACACCTAGTAGGCTTAGGACTCTTCTATCGCGCCTAGGCCCTAGCCAACCAAACCGGCCCCTGGACCAACCCCTTGTGTCCTATGATCCTAACCTCTTGACCTAGCCCAGCACGAGCCCCTTGGCCTAGCCCCTGAGCCCATGCGCGCTGCTGCAACAACGCGCGCCACATGGCCCTTCTCGGGTCCTAGCAATGCTAGGACTCCTTCCTGGACTCATATCAGACCGTAGCTAGCCCTGGCCCCAAGCCGAGACCAAGCTCAGCCTTTACTTCCCAAAACCGAGCCCCTATGATCACCTTGACAGCAAATTGGTTCCACCTTGAGTTCATGATCATGTGCAGTGTTTTGATTGAGTTTTAGGACCCTAAAGCTTCGTAAAAACACCCTTGATCATAATCCTAACATGGAAGCCCTCTTAAACACATAAACAAATGAATTTGTAACCACAAATCACGAGTTTAATACACATGTAAGCATAGTTACAAAAATATCAAGTTGTGTGTCTTTTTTTCTTTCAAAACATGTTCAAATAAATATTATGGTGTGATAAATGTTTTAAGTAAAGAAATATGGCGTGACTTTGCGTAATTTAAGCACGAATTAACATTGACGATTGAAGAACGACGAAGAGGAGGGCCTTGCTTGAATTCCCCTTGAAGATTTCGAAAGTTTCTCTCCAAAATATTGTGTGCCGTGTATTTGCTTGGGGAGAGAATTTACAATCTGATGGTGTGTGTGGGGCGTGGGGTTGTAGGGTTATGGGGTGGGGTTTGAGCATTAAATACTTAATTAAGCCACTAATAAGGCTTAAGCCCACTAAGGAGGTTAATTAGGTCTATTATTGCTCAATTAAAATATTAAAAATTATTTTGTTTAATAAAATTTGTGAATTTTTTGGCCGAGTTGCAAAAACGTTCGTATTTTTGTTGAAAAACCAACACCGATAAAATTTACGTCCCGGCGTATATAATCACATCAAACACCGTTACTTTCAAAAATAAGAAAAAACATCACTCATATTTTAGATAATTAAAAATAATTATTTAATAAAAACATTTTCTATTTTTTTCAGCCATCGGTCTCCGTTCCTTGATCTCAACTTGAATAACCCTTAAAAAGACATTTTAATGCATGTAAGTAGAAAAACTACTAAAACACCATATAAATATGTCACATAATCAATTAAGTAATTAAATTATTCAATTAGTCATTTTTTAAATTTCCTATATTTGCATGCAGTTGGATTACGTCGTCTTAATTTTGGACCTTACATCTATGATATTGTCATTGAAAGGAGCCTTGATTTCTCTTCATAAATCTTCCAAATTTTTTGACAAACAATGACATTGTGTCACTGCTTAACTGATCAATAGATTTTTCAACCGAACCAGTTGGTTCCAGTTTGACAGCAGTTAGGGCAGTTGTGACTACGGGTGTAGAAGGTTTCCCTTCTCTGATTTGTAACTCAAACTCATTTGCCTTCAGATCAACAAATAGATTATGTAAATCAACTTTATTAAGGTCTTTTGACTTTCTCATAGCCATTGTCTTGACATCTCATTCCGTGGAAAGACCTCTGACTACTTTCAATGCTACTTTTTTATTTGAATACACCTTTCCAAGTGCATTCAACTCATTTATTATGGCTCTGATTCTCTCATCAAATTCGTGCAGAGATTCTCCAATCTTCAACTTAATATTGTCGAATTTTTGAACGGCAACTGAAAGTTTATTCTATTTGGTTTGCTCATTGCCTTCGCAGAGCTGAGTTAATTTCTCCTAGAATTCTTTTGCAGTCTTGCACATCTTTATTTTGCTGAAAGTAATTTTATCCAGCGTCTTGTACAAGATATCTTTAGCCACATTGTCCAAATTGGCTTTTCTTTAGTCTTCAGCTGTCCATTCTTCTCTTGACTTCTCAATACGATTTGGTAGGCCCTCAGTTATGGCAATAGCAGTGTTTGCTTTCAGTATTTTCATTGGCCGTCAGTAATGACGTACCACATGTCATTATCTTGAGCAGCTAGGTATGCCTGCATTCTTATTTTCCAGTCATCGAATTCTTCTCTCGAGAACATTGGAATTTTGTTGAAGGAAGACATGGTAATCAGATTTTGTAGGTAAGAATATTCAGGAGCAAGATTCAACCGCTCTGATACCACTTGATAGGATCGGTTGTTAGGTCAAAGAGTGTTTAGAAGGGGGGAGGGGGTTGAATAAACACCCTCAAATTTAATATCTTTTCGAATAATGATTCAGTTTAGTGATAAACTGTAGAGGCCAAAATCAGTACACGTAAAACCTTGCATTTATTAAATGGTTAAAATTATTTATTTAATTTTTAAAATTTTTTTTTAATCATGCATGATTTACGATTTGCATTATTTTAACTTATTTATGTTTTTGTGATGCACGTTAAAATGTTTTCTTGAGTTTCATGTTTCAGGCGATTATTCGGTGCGGGATCGGGGAAATGAGGCCGGCGACGATTTGGACGATTTGTAAAATGTGGTATTTTATTTCAAGTCAAGAAAGTGACATTTTAAATGATTTATTAAGTTTTTATCATTTTAAAGCCTAATTTAATTCATTAGGTGATTTTAAGATTTTAAACTTTTAAAGATTTATCATTTGTGTATTTTATTAAAATTAGGAGGATTATATAAATTTAGGATTGGATTAACTTTTTATTTAGCATGTTAAATAGTTATTAGAAATTATAATTAATTTAATTAGTCCTAATTAAACCCCTAAATTTCCCTCCCCACTAACTCACACACACGTTACACTAACTCACACACAAATACACGCATATACACACACCTATTGCTTCCCATTCATTTTCATTTTTTTGATAATAGAAATTATAGGGTTCTTGAGTGCTCCTTTTCTGCAGCCTCTATATCACCTCATACCCTACAATTTTCTGAGATTCACGCTGGTTTTGTTGTAAGAAATCGTGCTGCAATTCATCTCGGATCAACCCTCGCATCTCTCCGCTTCGGTATCGTCGTTTCGTGAGTATATTCATCAAAGGCATGTAATTCTTCCGTTTTTGCATCGATCTTGTCCTAGTAAATGTTTGATGTTTATTGTGTGTAAATATTCATGTATGTTATGCAAAGTTTGAACAAAAATGGTTGGATGGATTTTGAAACGATTTTTAGATCTCAAAAACAGAGTTTACTGTCATTTTGATTATTGTGAATTTTTTGTAGATTTTTTGGAAAAACTTTCAACATATAAAACGTAGTACTTTTTGATTCCTTCGATTTGAAAGTAAATTCGTAATTTTTGGATAAAAAATGAGAGAGTTATGATCATTCTTGTGTGACTGCTCAACTGTGTTTGTTTAAAAAATTTTCGCGCAAGGTGGCGCTCGGGCACGAGATCTTACCGCTCGAGCACCAGACCTTCTGGATGGGGCGCGCTAGAGCATTACGATTTTACCGCCCGAGCGCCAAGCTGTCTGGAGAAAATTTTTTTTCTTGAGCAGGCATGCATAATGTATTAGTATGTTCGGCGTGCAAAGAAAATATTTTATGTTTTTGAGGTATGTTAATTGCCTTATAACAAAATATGAACGGGTTTCGAAGCCCGTGAACGTGGTCAGGGACCTCTCCACCCCGGTAAAGCATGACCGAGTTTAGATCAGGATTGGAAAGCGGTAAAGCATGACCAGGGACCAATCCACCCGTTAAAGCATGACCAGGGATCTCACGTATGTGGTAGTGGACATCTGTGCCAACCCAGTACTGTGGTTAAGTCTCATCAGGCACATTTATGTATAGGTCACTTGCTTTGAAACATATCTCTACGCAAAATAATGCTGCTATGTATGTCCAAGTATGTATGATGCAAGTATGTTAATAAAAAGTTTTACGATATGATAGCACATCTATGTTTATGTAAGTACGTTCAAGTTTCAAGTATGCACGCTCTACTTTGAAATGCATGAGGTTTTATTATGTATTACTTGTTCCGTTCAGTTTATACATGTTTAGTCTTTAGACTCACTAGACTTGATCGAGGCAGGTGAGGACGAGTATGAGGAGACGAGGGGTGGGGATCAATGAGCCGGCTCGGACTGCACAGAGGCTAAACCCGAGGACCGCTTACGTTTTAAGAACTTTATGCATGTTTCAAATACTCTGATTTTCATGAGATGATTTTTACTTTGTTTAATCAAGCATTTTTTGCAAACTTTGTTTGTAGTCGTTTTTATTTCAAATATTTTAGACGAGCAGTTTATTTTTATCGCAATTTGAATGATTATTATTTAATTAAAATTTTTTTTTTTTCACAAATTTCAAGTAATTTAAAAATACGGTATGTTACAGTTGGTATCAGAGCCGTGTTCTTGTAAAAGGTTATGCCTACTGCTAGTTGTGAGAAGCTCACGAAGTCACACCTCAAGTCTGTAAGTTTTAAATTCTATCATTAGTAAGCATCAAGTCATGATATCAACATGTGCATGTATAAGTTCAAATTACGTTCATCTTATGATATAGATATTATGTTCATGCATGTTGGGTAAATATTGGAACAATATACCTCTCAGACGTAGGATTGTGCGTGGAGCAAGGGATGAGGATAGAGAGCCTCAGGATGGAGAGAGGGCCACTCCTCCTCCTCAACGGCTAGATACGCAGGCTCAGATACTTGCAGGGATGACTCAGTTCTTCGCACAGTTTGTTGGGAACAATGCTGAAGTGGATACAGGGGCGAGGCCCAGACCAGAGGCAATTTATGAGAGGTTGAGGAGAATGGACCCAAAGGAGTTCTCGGGTACCACTGACCCGATGGTAGCTGAGGGATGGATTAAGTCCATCGAGGTAATTTTTGATTTTATAGAGCTGCAGGATGCAGACAGGGTAAGGTGTGCCACTTTCCTGCTGATAGGGGACGATAGACTGTGGTGGGAGAGCACATCAGTGTCAGTGAACTTGGAAACACTGACTTGGACTGGGTTCAAAGAAGTCTTCTACTCCAAGTACTTCGCTGAGGAAGTACGCTCCCGCCTGACCAGGGAGTTCATGACGCTGCGACAGGGAGACAGCAGCGTAACAGAATTTGTCAGTAATTTGAGAGGGGTGTCACTTTGTGCCCCTCATTGCGAATGATTCCCGGGAGAAGCTGAGGTATTTTATTGATGGGTTGCAGCCGATCTTGCGCGGTGATGTGAGAGTTGCTGGTCCTACTACCTATGCTGTTGTCGTGTCAAGAGCCTTGGCGGCAGAACAAGATCAGAGAGACATTGAGAACGAAAGACAGGGCAAGAGGCCCTATCAAGCACCTCAGCAGCAGTTTAAAAGGCCTTTCCAAAGATAGTAGGAGAAGAGGTCTTTTCAGAGACTGCCGAAAGGCAAGGGTCCTATTCCATAGAAGAAGGCTCCTCAGAGGCTTAGTGAGTACCCGGTGTGCCCGAAGTGCCACCGTCAGCATGTGGGACAATGTTTATGGGGATCGGACAAATGCTTCAAGTGTGGAGCCAGCGACCATATGCTGAAGGACAGCCCACAGTGGAGGCAGCCTACCCAAGGGAGAGTGTTCACCATGTAGGCTGAGGAGGCGAACCCAGACACGACTCTGTTGACTTGTAACCTCATTTCATTCAGCACAATATTAATTTTTGCTATGCATGCTTCAAATTCGATTTGAGATTATTAGTGTGCTAATTTGTATTTTTGGTGACTTTGTGTAGAGATTTTTCTACTATGCTTGAGGTTAAGATTGGTATTTTGGAATATAAGTTTTGTGTGTTGTGCTAACGTCTCTCAGGAAACATCTTCATAAAGAGAGTCGCCACGAAGGCCTTGATAGATACCAGGATCACTCACTCTTTTATTTCAGAGACGTTCGCTAATCATCTGGATGTCAAGTCCATTGGACTTGACGTGAACTATTCAGTGACAGTCCCTTCAGGAGAAGAGTTATCAGCTACTAGCATGGTCAGAGATATTGATCTTGAACTGCAGGGCCACTTAGTGTATGCCGTTCTGATTGTGTTGCCGATGCCAGAGTTTGACATCATATTGGGAATGGACTGGCTGACAAAGAACAATGATTGACTTTCAGAAAAAGTCAGTATTTGTAAAACCGTTGCGTATGGAGCAGTTTCTCTTTGAGCCAGATAGATGAAGGAGTTTCCCTCGGATGATCTCTTGCATGCAGGCACGAAGACTTATTCTTAAGGGGTGTCAGGCTTTCTTGGCCAGTATTATTTCCGCACCTGACGTACCCACTCCATCGTTATCTGATGTACCAGTAGTTAGAGATATTCTTGGCGTTTTTCCTGATGACATCACAGGCCTTCCACCAGAGAGAGAGGTGGAGTTTGCTATTGACCTTGTGCCAGGCAAAGTGCCAATCTCTAAGTCACCAAACCATTTAGCTCCAGCTGAGATGTTAGAGCTCAAACAGCAAATTCAGGAGCTCTTAGATAAAGAATTCATCTGCCCTAGTTTCTCATCATGAGGCGCACCAATGCTCTTTGTAGAGAGAAAGATGGGAGCATGAGGTTGTGTATCGATTATCGAGAACTGAACAAGGTAACGATCAAGAATAAATATCCACTACCAAGGATCGAGGACTTGTTCGATCAGTTGCAGGGAGCTACAGTGTTCTTAAAGATAGATCTACAATCTGGGTATCATCAACTGAAGGTAAAAGATGCAGATGTTTATAAGAGAGCCTTCAGAACCAAATATGGGCATTACGAGTTCTTAGTGATGCCGTTTGGACTGAAGAATGCTTCATCTATTTTTATGGACCTCATGAATCGAGTATTTAGCCCTACCTGGATCAGTTCGTCATAGTGTTCATTGACGACATTCTTATCCATAAGAAGCACATAAAGCATTTGTGTACAGTTTTGCAGGTCCTGCAGTGTCGCAAGTTGTTTGCAAAATTCAGTAAGTGGGAATTCTTGTTGGAGAAAGTAGCATTTTTGGGTCATATAATATCTAGCAGCGGGATTGAGGTGGATCCAGCTAAGGTGGTAGCAGTTAAGGAATGGGTTGAACCGAAGAACGCGTCAGAGATCCGCAGTTTCCTAGGCTTGGTAGGCTAATACATGAAATTTATTCAGGGATTTTCCTCGATTGCAGTGCCACTCACTTCACTAACTAAGAAGAATGCTAAATTCGTTTGGAGTGATGAATGTCGGAAGAGCTTCGATACTTTGAAGCAAGCTCTTATCACGGCACCAGTGTTAGCCATGCCAGCAGTGCAAAGCAATTTTGTATTGTACACAGATGCTTCTAAGCTCGGGTTAGGCGCAGTGTTGATGCAGCATGGTCGGGGTTATAGCTTATGCCTCCAGACAGTTGAAATTGCATGAGAAGAACTACCCGACTCATGATCTCGAGTCAGCTGCCGTTGTCTTTGCGTTGAAGATATGGACACATTACTTGTACGGCAAGAAATGCTAGATATTCACTGATCACAAGAGTCTCAAGTATTTCTTCACGCAGAAAGAGATGAACATGAGACAAAGACGGTGGTTGGAGTTAGTAAAATAGCTACCATCCAGGGAAAGCTAATGTTGTGGCAGATGCTTTGAGCAGAAAAGTAGAATTCGTAGCACAGCTGTCAGTTCAGAGACCTCTTCAGTCAGAGATTCAAAGGTTTGGCCTGGAAGTTTATCCTAAGGGCAGAGCTCCTAAACTGTCTAATCTTACAGTCCAGTCTGCTTTGCTAGATCGAATCTGTAGAGGTCAGCCTTCGGATGAGCAGTTACAAAAATGGAGACTGAAGGATGAAGCCAAGGGCAGTGTACTTTACACAGTGTCCGATGGTATTGTGAGATACAAAGGAAGAATGTGGGTGCCTAGTGTTGATTCGATCAGAGAGGATAATCTGACAGAGGCACATGCATCTCCATATTCAGTTCATCTAAGATGTACAAAGATTTGCAGATGCTGTATTGGTGGCCAGGTATGAAGCGAGACATCTGCCGATTTGTATTTGAAAGTCTCACTTGTCAGCAAGTGAAAGCAGAACATCAGAGGCCAGTAGGAATGCTTAAGCTGCTCCCTATTCTCTAGTGGAAATGGGAGAATATCACAATGGATTTTGTTGTTGGTTATCCGAGGTCAGTCAGAGGATCCAATGCCATTTGGATTATAGTGGATCTACTTACTAAGTCAGCACATTTCTTATCGGTGAAGACGACTTTCTCCATGACCCAGTATGCAGAGCTCTATATCAAGGAGATCGTTCGATTGCACGAAATCCCAGTTTCTATCATATCCGACAGGGACCCAAGGTTCACATCGTCCTTTTGGAAGAGTTTACATGCAGCCATGGGGGATGAAGTTGCTATTCAGTACGGCATTCTACCCTCAGACAGATGGCCAGTCTGAGCGAGTGATTCAGATTTTGGAAGATTTGCTGCGAGCTTGTGTGATCGATTTCCATGGGAATTGGGAATCCAATCTACCTCTAGTGGAGTATACCTACAACAACAGCTTTCAATCATCTATAGGTATGGCTCACTACGAGGCATTGTATGGAAAAAAGTGCAGATCGCTGATTCATTGGGATGAAGTCGGTGAGAGATCAGAACTTGGTCCAGATATTGTTCAGCAGACTGCAGACGTGGTGGTTAAGATCCGAGACAGGATGAAGACCGCCCAAAGTCGTCAAAAGAGTTATGCTGACAAGAGAAGAATGGATCTTGAGTTTTCCGTAGGAGATCACATATTCATATAGATAGCACCTATGAAGGGTGTTATGAGGCTTGGAAAGAGAGGCAAGCTGAGTCCGAGATTTATTGGGTCATTCGAAATTCTTGACAGAGTTGGGACACTAGCTTATCGTGTAGCCCTACCGTCGAATCTGGCCGGAGTACACAACGTATTCCACGTCTTGATGCTGAGGAAGTATATAGAAAATCCTTCGCATTCCTGGAGTTATGAGCCGTTACAGCTTTCTCCTGATCTATCATATGAGGAGAGATCGGTCCGAATTCTAGACAGGCATGAGCGGAGACTTCGGAACAAAGTGATCAAGTTCGTCAAAGTCCAGTGGCTGAATCAATCAGTGGAGGAGGCCACTTGGGAGACCGAAGCAGATAAGAGAAGCCGCTACCCGGAGTTGTTTGATAAGATTTAATTTCGAGGACGAAATTTATTTAAGTGAGGGAGGAATTGTAGAGCCCAAAATCAGAACACGTAAACCCTTGCATTTATTAAATGTTTAAAATTATTTATTTAATTTTTAAAATGATTTTTAATCATGCATGATTTACGATTTGCATTATTTTAAATTATTTATGTTTTTGTCATGCACGTTAAAATGTTTTCTTGAGTTTCATGTTTTAGGCGATTATTCGGTGCGGGATCGTGGAAATGAGGCCGGCGACGATTTGGGTGATTTGTAAAATGTGGTATTTTATTTCAAGTCAAGAAAGTGGTATTTCAATGATTTATTAAGTTTTTAGAATTTTAAAGCCTAATTTAATTCATTAGGTGATTTTAAGATTTTAAACTTTTAAAGATTTGTCACTTGTGTATTTTATTAAAATTAGGGGGATTATATAAAGTTAGTATTGGATTAACTTTTTATTTAGCATGTTAAATAGTTATTAGCTATTTTATTTAATTTAATTAGTCCTAATTAAACCCTTAATTTCCCTCCCCACTAACTCACACACACGTTACACTAACTCTCACACACACGTACACACATATACACACACCTATTGCTTCCCATTTATTTTCATTTTTTGAGAATAGAAATTATAGGGTTCTTGAGTGCTCCTTTTCAGTAGCCTCCATATCACCCCATCCCCTACAATTTTTTGAGACTCACGTTGGTTTTGTTGTAAGAAATCGTGCTGCAATTCGTCCCGGATCAACCCTCGCATCTCTCCGCTTTGGTATCATTGTTTCGTGAGTATATTCATCAAAGGCATGTATATTCTTCCGTTTTTGCATCGATCTTGTACTAGTAAATGTTTTTATGTTTATTGTGTGTAAAAATTCATATATGTTATGCAATGTTTGAGCAAAAATGGTTGGATTGATTTTGAAACAATTTTTAGATCTCAAAAACCAAGTTTGCTTTCATTTTGATTACTGTGAATTTTTATTGATTTTCTGGATAAACTTTCAACATATAAAACGTAGTATTTTTTGATACCTTCGATTTGAGAGTAAATTCGTAATTTTTGGACAAGAAATGAGGGAGTTATGATCATTCTCGTGTGACTGCTCAACTGTGTTGGTTTCAATAATTTTAGCACAGGGTGGCGCTCGAGCGCCAGACCTTCGGGACGGGGCACGCTCGAATGGTAATATTTTACCGCCCGAGCGCCAAGCTCTTTGGAAAAAAAAATTTGTCTTGGACAGGCATGCATAATGTATTAGTATGTTCGACGTGCAAAGAAAATATTTTATGTTTTTGAGCTATGTTAATTGTCATCCGGTAAAGCATGACCAGGGATCTCATGTATGTAGTTGTAGACATCTCTACCAGCCCAGTACTGTAGTTTAGTCTGATCAGACGCATTTATGTATGAGTCACTTGCTTTGAAACATATTTCTACACAAAATGATGATGTTATGTATGTCTAAGTATGTATGATGCAAGTATGTTTATGAAAAGTTTTACGATATGATGGCACGTCTATGTTTATGTAAGTACTTTCAAATTTCAAGTATGTATGCTCTACTTTGAAATGCATGTTGTTATTATGTATTACTTGTTACCTCCAGTTTATACATGTTAAGTCTTTAGACTCACTAGATTTGATCAATGCAGGTAAGGACGAGTATGAGGAGACGAGGGGTGGGGACCAATGAGCCGACCCGGACTGAACGGAGGCTGAACCCGAGGACTGCTTACGTTTTAAGAACTTTATGCATGTTTTAAATTCTCTGATTTTTCATGAGATGATTTTTACGTTGTTTAATCAAGCACTTTTTGCAAACTTTGTTTGTAATTGTTTTTATTTCAAATATTTTAGACGAGCAGTTTATTTTTATCGCAATTTGAATGATTATTATTTAATTAAGAAAATTTTAATTTTTTCGCAAATTTCAAGTAGTTTAAAAATACGGTACGTTACATAAACCAAACTCAGGAATATTTCTAGTCAATATCAATCAATTAACTAATGAAAATGCGGAAATAAGCTGACTGACAGATAGAATAAAACAAAGACCCTTCAGTTTTGGACCTGAACAATACCAAACTGAACAGTTTTGGACTGAACAATACCAAACTGAAACTCTTAGTTTCGATACAGTTTGCAGTACTCTACTGAACTAAAACTACTTAGCAGAACTGATCTTCTACAAGATCGATTAACACAATAGTAAGTGTTTGTGCTTGCAAGCTCGAAGTATAGTCTTGAAAGCTATTGATATTAACAAAGAGCGTGAGCTTTTAAATCCTTTGAATGTGAATAGAAAACTTGTGAAAAGATTTCAGCAGAATAACAACTTGGTTGAATGAATAGTTATCTTCTCTGCTGCTTTCCTCGAATATTTATAGACTTTGCTTCCAACGGTAACAATGAATGCGATTTGAATCTTTATATCCGTTATTCGTCATGTCAACATTCATCTGACAGTCATACACTGTCGCGTTTATGAAATGCGACGTTCCTACTGCTTTTTGTACAATCTGTCGGTGGTTGGGCTACGTCCTTTTCACTGGTAACGTGTACTCCTTTTAGCCGATAGGATAAACTGATAGCTCTCAACTGATTGTAGTGTAACTTATTAGTTTCCAATTGATCATCCAGTCGACTACACTCTTCAGTTGGCTTAGATCAGTTGACGTTGATTTTCTGTGCACTAATCTTCTGTTTGGGCATTCGATAGTTTGCATAATGTAGATCAGTTCTTTTCAGTCTTGTCGATCAGTTGCTTAATAATTTAACACTTAGTTTTTCAAACTCCAAAATTAAGTTTCCAACAAAATTGTCATAGGCTTAAGCATTACAATGATAGTTTTCAAGAAGTGAAAGTGGAAGAAGTACCCCTCAAAGATCCACCATACATGGAGTGAGATAGGAAGCATGGTGTCAAGCTCATGACAAAAAATAAAGCCGTAGCTAGGAAGGCAAACCAAGGAGAGTTAATTTCTTTTCTTTTACTTTTATCACATTTTTATTTATTTTTGTTTCTTTCTTTACATTTTAACTTACATTGAGTACAATGACAAACACTCCAGGTTATTACAAAACCGCATAGGGTATTTCTGGAAGGAGTCGCATCTGAGTTGAGGTTGAGTAGTCTATCCCAGTTTATATATGTTTTTATATACTGGAGCATGTCTTTGAAAGGTGATCGGTAACAATTACATAGCCCAAGGACTTTAATTTAAATGTCTCAAACAAATTAGAGACCAATTAATCCTTACTTGATTTTACTCAAGTTCACTAGTTGAAAATTGTTTCCTATTGGGCTCTACAAGACCCAATATTATTTAATTAATTCAACACTTGAATTAATTCAATTATTTGGACTCTACTATGCCCACTAGTGTTTAATTAATTCAACACTTGAATTAATTTAATTTAGTATATAACAATGTTTATGAAAATCACAATTTTCAAATACATTATTTATTTGGCCGACTTTTAATTTAGGAACACTTCCTCAAATTAAAAGTTACATTCCTCATAATTCTCTTATAGAAGTCCTACTTCTATTATTCTTTGCGCTTATAAACTCCTTTATAAGCCGTTCAACACATTGAACTATTTTACTTCTCAACGAGACCTAGAAAGTTAGCACTTGTGTGACCCTCAATGGTTCATTGATACAACTAGCCGTGATTTCACATCTCCATGTGATTCGGGACTAAACATGTCCTTATATGAGCATACCCCATTTGCTCCATTCTTACTTATCAACTCCTTGATAACAAGAACGTCAGAACTCAAGTCTGATAGTACCCAACCAATCATGTTAAACGCCTAGCAGCATCGCTAACATGATTCCCTAGGTATCAAATAATAGTGCCTGCAAGAACCATTCAATTATGGTTAGTATACAGTACGGTCCCTTCAACTCATATTTCCCGACTGATTCTACAACCATTGGTATATCGAGAGTTGTCAATGAATCGATATTGTGTGTCATGTCGTAGTTGCATTGATGGTGTAATCTATGAAACCCCTTTCATAATTACCATCATACTCTGATCAGAGATTTCATACTACATACACATAGGATATCCATACCCGAAGGTAAGCGGTGAATCCCCGACTACAATGCATCGACTCCTATATGTTTCGACAAAGCACCCAACCTTGCCACCTGATGACCCCATATGAGTCGGTAAACAAGTCAAAGTGCAATGCTAGCACATAGAGTCTCAATGTTGTCCCGGGTCATAAGGACTAATGGTGTACAACCATAAACTATGACGTTTCTACTCGATAAGTGAGAACCACTTGGAAAGTCTTTTATGGAGGGTTGTTCAGTGCACTCTACCAGGAGCACCTATCTGCATGCTTGGACATCACAATGTCCCCTACCAATGAAACATGGCACTCACTTCGCAGATACTAGTCTCAAACTCGAGCGGCCTATATCCTTCTTAGCGGCAGCTGAATCGAATAGGAACTGTTTAGAATATACAGTATTCTAAATATGAGTTTCATGGTACTCATCATATGAACATCTCATATTATTTCTACTGTTTTTATATTCAAGGACTTTATCTATGCAACTAGTATGGGTATACAGATAAAGATGTACCAAAACAATAATTTAAAATATTATTAAAATAAAGATCGTTTATACATAGAGTTTCATTGTGAACACTCGGCCAACACTTAGCTCGACGGGCACCTACTTTAACAATCTCCCACTTGCACTAGAGCCAACTACCCATATGATTCAAACCCATCGATTCGCGATGCTTTTCGAATAATGGTCCAAGTAAAGTCTTAGTTAGTGGATTAACAACATTATCTGCGGAGCCGACTTTGTCAATAGACACTTCTCCTCTTTCCACAATCTCTCGGAGGATGTGGTGCTTTCTCGATACATGTTTGGACTTCTGATGAGACCTTGGCTCCTTTGCTTGAGCTATAGCTCCCGTGTAGTCACAAAACACCGGGACAGGAGCAACTCCATTAGGAATGACGCCCAACTCTTTGACGAAATTTCTTATCCAAACAGCCTCCTTTGCTGCAGCTGATGCAGCAATGTATTCAGCCTCAGTGGTGGAATCCGCAGTACTGTCTTACTTGGAACTCTTCCAAGAGACAGCAGCACCATTGAGCATGAATACGAATCCAGAGGTTGACTTCGAGTCATCGATATCGCTTTGAAAGCTAGAGTCGGTATAGCCTTCCAATTTTAGTTCTCCACCCCCATAGACCAAAAACTACTTATTGGTCCTTCTCAAATACTTGAGGATGTCTTTAACAGCTTTCTAGTGTGTAAGACCAGGGTTCTATTGATATCTACTCACTACACTTAGTGCGAAAGCCACGTCAGGACGTGTAGATATCATCTCATACATGATGCTACCAATTGCAGATGCATAAGGAATGCTTGTCACTGTCGCTATCCCTGCATCAATCTTGGGAGACATAGACTTGGATAGAGACACGCCATGACACATTGGTAGATGTCCTCTCTTGGACTCATCCATCGAGAACTGCTTCACGATGGTATCAATGTATGTGGACTGGGTGAGACCAAGCAATCTTCTTGATCTATCTCTATAGATCTGTATTCCCAATACAAAAGATGTTTCACCCAAGTCTTACATCGAGAACTTACTTGCCAACCATATTTTAGTTGATTGCAACATCCCTACATCATTCCCAAAGAGTATAATGTCATCAACATAAAGCACCAGGAATGTCACAGCACTCCCATTGACCTTCTTATACACATAGGGTTCCTCAGGATTCTTAGTGAAACCAAACTCTTTGATTGTACTATCGAATCTGAGGTTCCAACTCCTAGATGCCTGCTTTAGAACATAAATAGATCTCTGAAGTTTGAATACCATATGCTCACTTTCGATAGATGTAAACCCTTCAGGTTGAGACATGTAAATCTATTCCTTAATATCCCCATTAAGAAAGGCTGTCTTGACATCCATCTGCCATATCTCATAGTCAAACCATGCAGCTATGGCTAGCAATATCCTTATAGACTTGAACATTGCAATTGGAGAAAAGGTTTCCTCAAAGTCAACTCCTTGTATTTGAGTATATCCTTTTGTCACCAATCGCGCTTTGAAGGTCAATACCTTCCCATCCACCCCAAGTTTCCTCTTGTAAATCCATATACACCCTATGGGAACAGTTCTCTCAGGTGGATCCACAAGGTTCCACAGTTGGTTCGAATGCACGGAATTCATATCAGATTCCATTGCTTCAAGCCACTTGGATGAATCGGCATCAGATAACGCTTCCTTGAAGGTCCTTGGATCACATCCATGGTTAGGCTCATCATGGCCCTCTTCAAGAAGCAGACCATACCTCATAGGTGGTCTTGAGACTCTCTCGGATATTTTAGGACCTTGTATCTCCTTTCTTGGCTCTTCGGGTGTGGGTTCTACAATCGTGGGTGTCTCTCGAACCTCTTCGAGTTCTATCATCTCCCTTTTTCTATCCAATAGAAATTCTTTTTCAAAAAAGGTTGCATTCCTAAAAACAAACACCTTGGTTTCTTGGGGATGATAGAAATAATATCCAACTGAATTCCTTGGATATCCCACAAAGTAACATAAAATGGATCGACTATCCAATTTATCTCCCAATGCATGCTTCACATAAGCAGGGCATCCCCATATTCTAAGATAAGAATATTTGGGAGGCTTACCCATCCATATCTCATATGGTGTCTTATCAACTGCCTTTGAATGGACATTGTTCAACAACAGTTCCGTTGTCTCAAGCGCATATCCCCAAAAGGATGGCGGCAACTCCGTGAACCCCATCATAGACAGAACCATGTCCATCAAAGTCCGGTTACGACGCTCCGAAACACCATTCAACTGCGGTGTAGCGGGCGGAGTCCACTGTGAGAGAATCACATTCTCCCTAAGATACTCTTGGAACTCAGCACTCAAGTACTAACCACCTCGATCCAATCGAAGTGACTTGATGCTTCGTCCCAATTGTTTCTCTACTTCACTCTTGAATTCTTTGAACCTTTCAAAGGCTTCAGACTTGTATTTCATCAAATACACATACCCATATCTCGAAAAGTCATCGGAAAAGGTGATGAAGTAGGCATGTCAATGCTTAGTGGTGATGCTAAGCGGACCGCACACATCAAAGGCTTCAGACTTGTATTTCATCAAATACACATACCCATATCTCGAAAAGTGATCGGTAAAGGTGATGAAGTAGTCATATCCATGCTTAGTGGTTATGCTAAGCGGACCGCACACATCGGTATGGATCAAATACAATAACCCTTTGGCTCGCTCCACATGGCCCTTAACGGGAATTTTTGTCATCTTTCCTTTTAGACAGGATTCACTAGTTGGGAGAGAAATAATATCAGACATATCAAACATGCCCACTCCCACTAGCTTGTTCATCCTTTTTAGGGAAATATGTCCTAATCGAGCATTCCATAATTGTGCCGAATTTAGTGTATCTTGTTTTCGCCTTTTTGTTGTTGTTATCTCTTGGACATTGTTTAGTGGAATATCTTTAAATTTTAAGTTATAAAGATCGTTTTCAAGTTCTCCAGTACCAATCAAACATTCATTCTTGTAAATGTTGCAAACACCTTTGCTAAATAAACAAGAATATCCATCTTTATCAGGCATAGAAATGGAAACAATGTTTTTAACAAAGTTAGGTACAAACAAAACATCTCTTAAAATCAACTTAAAATCATTGTTCAATAATAAGTAAACATCTCCCACGGCCTTCGCAGCAACTCTTGCTCCATTGCCCATCCTCAAGAAGGTCTCACTGCTACTACTTAAATTATAATTCACCCACGTGTAGGTTGTCTGCAAGTAATATATTTCGTATGTACGAGATCGATCCACACAGAGGTTATATTAAGTTTAAATTTATTAGTTTATAGATTACCAAATACAAGAATAAAGTTTACAAATTATAAATTTTGTCAAGGCTCGAGGATTTATTCTTGGTTTATGTAATATTGTTTAACTCAAAGCAAAACAAAGGAAACCACCATAAATAATGGTTCCAAGAAAATTAAATATTTAAACACACACCTAATATAATATAGTTCCCACTATAGAAAATATCGAATTCATCTATATTTTATATATGGTACCTATGATTATATATATAACTATATAAATATATAATTGCATAAAGTAAATATTAAATTAAATCATTATATTTCATTTAGAACAACCGGCATAGCCACACTATCGTCTAAATGAAATATATGATATAATTATATAAATATATATATATATGTATAATATAACAATAATAATTGATTAAATATTTATTGTATCAAAATTAAACAACAAATCAAAATAACAACTTCAATGGTATCAAGCATTTGATATATTTTGATAACAACAAATAATTCATTTTTATACCTACAATAAAAAGAAATTAGCAAAATGAAAAAAAATAAAGAAAGAATATACAAAATATAAACAATCTTACTTCACGAAGAATTCATCCTCTTCATCTTGACATAATTGATTTAGCTTTCTATGAGCTTACTTTTGATCAACACTAAAAACTTCACTCATAATTGGAAAAATGAAAAATATATTGGAACTTAGAACTTTTATACTCACACTATATTTTACAATGGGATAGAATGATTCTGAAGCTAGCACAAGGCCTCTATTTATAGGCCAAATGAGAGAAAAGGTCAAAAATTTTATTAATGTCATGTAGTTGTAATAATAGTCTTTGTCTCCTCCAACTTCAATTCCATGTCCCTTCTTTCAATGCTTCGTTCCACAACTTTAATCACCGAATTTGACTCTGCTCAAAACAGCAAACATGTGAAAAATTGTCTGTAGATGAATTTGGTTACTTGGTTCACCTCATTTGGTTAAATATTGAAATAATTATGATTTTTTTACTATATAATGGTCATGGTGAAAGTAAATTTGTCCTCCTTTTGATATTTTTACAATTTGATCACCTTAATCAACTTTTTAGGCAATCATATCTTCTGCAAAGTTGTAGATAATTTCTCAAGGATTTTAAACATGTTTGAATCACCTCCATTTGAATTTTTTAGCTTGAGTTATCATTATTTTGCCAACACGTAGAAAACCTCAAAATAAAACATATTTAGTAAGACATTTAAATTTAAACAAACAATACTAAAATAACATAATATTATAATTTTAATGAAACTTAAATTTTAAAATATAGGTCTTAACATATAATAAATTATTACTTTTAAGTTTCATCACTCACCTTCCCTGAGCCTCCTACTTCTTCCCATCACCTATAAATCATTACAAAGATGTGAGCCACAACCGGTATCCAATATCCAAGAAATAGAGTTAATTGAAATGTTTACTTCAATATAGAACATACCGTTTCCAGAACTCTTCTGGGCAAGATATTCTCTGCAGTTACGCCTCCAATGTCCAGGCTTCTTGTAGTGATGACAAACATAAACAGTCTTGTCAGCTTTAACTGGTGTAGCTGCCACAGCGGGACTCGGAGCTTGCCTCTTCAAGGGCACATTCTTCTCGGGACGTTGGAAAGAATGCTTCTTTCCCTTCTCAGGTGGACCAGTCTTCGTACCAGATGAAGAGCCAACATAAAGAACCGACTTCTCTTTCTTGATGGTGGACTCAAAGGTAACAAACATGTTTACCAACTCCTCAAGGGTCGGCTCCATCTTGTTCATATTGAAATTCACCACAAAAGGATCAAATGAGCTAGGCAGTGACAAGAGCAACACGTCGTTGGTCAACTCCGAAGGCAACGTAAGATCCATGCCAACGAGCTTATCCACGAGCCCAATCATCTTTAGGCCATGCTCATGGACCGAGGCCCCATCTTGCATGCGCAAATTGATCAGCTCCTTGACGGTAGCATGCCTAAGAGGACGTGTTTGCTCTCCAAAGAGCTCCTTGAGATGCAAATGAATGTCAGCAGCACTCTTTGCATCCTCAAAACGCCTCTGCAGCTCATACTTCATAGAAGCCTGCATCTAACACTTGGCCTTCAAGTCATGGTCACACCAATCCTTGTAAGTCTGCAATTCCTCAGGAGTGCAGTCAGTCGGAGCCTCAACATGGGGCGACTTAGTAAGTGTATATGCTATCCTTTCCGAATTCAAGACGATTTTCTGGTTTCTTAGCCAAGTGAGGTAATTAGGTCCAGTTAATATGTATTTTTCGAGTATTGCAGATAGTGGATTGCGAATTGAAGACATTGTCAAAATTTGTACTGAAAAGTAAAATAGATAAATGTTAATGATTATTTTAAAATATTTAGTAAGATATAAAGTATGGACTTTTACTTTATAAATGTTTGCTCCCACTGTTTTGACATCTTTCACTACCCTATAGTGAAAACGGGAAACTCTTTCCACAGTAGGTACGCAAGGTCCAATTAGCGAATTATGATCCCGAATAATATCAGCCAATCACAATTCCTAAAAAGTAGTTTCCAACTGCATCTCTATGCAACCATCTACGTAAACTTTTGTCTCACATTTGATTAGGACCCAATAATATGACGTAGTTCATCTTTACATGTCAAGCCTCACCCATCGATGTTGAACCTTAATGGACGGTCGCCATGAGTTCCCTCAATAATATGAGCCAAAATCATGGGAGTTCCACGTATTTCACATCACTATGTCAATGGATGTCACAGCTTTCCGATGTCCAGGGCCCCCCCAATAATATGAGCCGAGCCCCAAACAAGGGTAGCGTTCATCATGCACCCATTATCGATGGAAGACATGGAAATTATAAACACCTTTATAATTCACCTTTTCGGGCTTGATATTAATTTTGAATCTTATTCAAAATGAGAGTTTTTAATTTTGAAAGGTCTCATCATTAATTTTATTTAAAAGCTCGCCATGTTTGATCATATATTTGCCGGATTCATGCAACTTTGTTATTATCATAATAATAACGCACATACTCATTATTTATAACATATCATGCATATATTACAAACAGTAAACAAAACAAGGATGATCAATCGCCCCAAAACTAACGGCCCGTGTGAGCTAAACACGGGCCTAGGTCCAATCCTAGGGAAATCCATGGGATGCAAATGCAACTTTTACATAAGCTTCCAATATTTACATGTCTTCAATCTTCATAATCATCAAGGCCACCATCTTCCAATCTTGATCTTCCACTATACTAATATTTACAAATAAATATTCATGGCAAATAGGGATACATCTCATGGGGTGGGAACGGGCCATAAACCAAGCCCACTTGTAAATTGATAATTATTAAAATCATTCAACAGAAAATATCCTAGCATACACCTAGCAAATTGGGCTAGGGCTTTTGATCATCCTTCATGCATAATATCACATATCATACACCATCAATTAATTATCACAATAATCAATGAATCCAATATTATATATCTTGATCTAATCACTAACCGCCACGATTATAAACTAAATTAACAAAGAATACAAACACCTTTGTCTACTTTCTAATTAATTTATTTATAACCGAATTTCTTGTAAATCACCATTTACTATAAATAATTAAAGTCCAACTTTAATTATTTATTCCATGAGAAAATATTTACAACTTTTGTAAATTTAAACTTAAGGGCCCAAAAAATCATTTTTCACCAAAAACATTTTGGCCCATTTAAATTTCACAAATATGTTAGCCATCTAATCGCCCAACAACTTCAAGGCCCATGACACTTTGATAATCCAAAACACTTTTGGAAACCCTAGAAGTCATCGCCGTCGCCGGAGCTCCGTCTCCGGATTTCGGCCAACTTACAGAAAAAAAATTATTTAAAAAGAAGGGTGATGCCCGTTCCGGGCAGCCGAAATGGGCAGCAAAAACCGCCCCAAAACCAGCCATAGAATTGTTGTTTTGATTGTCTCATGCGGTTAGAAATTGACCTCAACATAATATCATGTATTTGCTACACTAAAATTGTAACATTAGCTCATGAAACCACTTGAAAGAGGATCGGTTACGGTGCCGGTTGCGCAACAGAAGTTTCAAAAATTGTTTTTAGCAAGAACAAAAACGGAGCACCCAACAAAATGTGTAGCAAATACGAAAACACAAAATATGTCATACATAGTGTGTTTAGAAAATTACCTATCAATCACAATGATTGATGTTGGCTCCAACTAAGTTGTAAACGACTTAGCTCTTGTTTGGTTGACACTCTACAAGCTTCTTTGTTCTTGGACTCCTTCTTTCAAATTAGGTCCACCACCTACAAGCTAAATCCACTCTAATTTTACACTAGAAAAATTAGAGCATTTTTCATTTGAGTAGAGAGTGTTTCCTCAACAAAATGAAGAAGAAATTTTTTAGGAGAATGATGCTCAAAAATTTCGGCCACCATGCATATGAGGAGAGAAGAAAGTGTTTTTCTTGGTTAGACAAAAAAGTAAAAGTAAGCATGTGCATGCCATGCCTTGAATATTGAAAAAGTAGCCTCCAACTCTTCACCTCCCATGCATGCAATTTTATTTGGGCTTGTAACAATTACAAAGCCCATGGACTTTAATTTAATTCTCTCAAAAAAATTTGAGACCCATTAATCCTTACTTGATTTTACTCAAGCCCACTAGTTGAATAATTATTTCCTATTGGGTTCTACAAGACCCAATATTATTTAATTAATTCAACACTTGAATTAATTTAATTTAGTCCATAACATTGTTTATGAAAATCACAATTTTCAAATACATTATTTATTTGGTCAACTTTTAATTTAGGAACACTTTCTCAAATTAAAAGTTATATTCCTCATAATTCTCTTATAAAAGTCATACTTCTATTTTTCTTTGCGCATATAAACTCCTTTATAAGCCGTTCAACACATTGAACTATTTTATTTCTCAACGGGATCTAGAAAGTTAGCACTTGTGTGACCCTCAATGGTTCATTGATACAACTAGCCGTGGGTTCACATCTCCATGTGATTCGAGACTAAACATGTCTATATATGAGCATACCTCATTTGCTCCATTCTTACTTATCAACTCCTTGATAACAAGAACGTCAGAACTCAAGTCTGATAGTACCCAACCAATCATGTTAAACGCCTAGCAGCATCGCTTACATGATTCCCGAGGTATCAAATGATAGTGCCAGCAAGAACCATTCAATTATGGTTAGTATACAGTACGGTACCTTCAACTCATATATTTCGACCGATTCGACAACCATTGGTATATCGAGAGTTGTCAATGAATCGATATTGTGTGTCATGTCATAGTTGCATTGATGGTGTAATCTATGAAAACCCTTTCATAATTACCACCATACTCTGATCAAATATTTCATACTACATACACATAGGATATCCATACCCGAAGGTAAGCGGTGAATCCCCGACTACAATGCATCGACTCTTATATGTTTCGACAAAGCACCCAACCTTGCCACCTGATGACCCCATGTGAGTCGGTAAACAAGTCAAAGTGCAATGCTAGCACATAGAGTCTCAATGTTGTCCCGGGTCATAAGGACTAATGGTGTACAACCATAAACTAAGACGTTTCAACTCGATAAGTGAGAACCACTTGGAAAGTCTTTTATGGAGAGTTGTTCAGTGCACTCTACCAGGAGCACTTATCTGCATGCTTGGACATCACAATGTCCCCTACCAATGAAACATTGTACTCACATCACAGATACTAGTCTCAAACTCGAGCGGCCTATATCCTTCTTAGCGGAGGCTGAATCGACTAAGAACTGTTTAGAATATACAGTATTCCAAATATGAGTTTCATGATACTCATCATATGAGCATCTCATATTCTTTCTACTATTTGTATATTCAAGGATTTTATCTATGCAACTAGCATGGGTATACAAATAAAGATGTGCCAAAACAATAATTTCAAATATTATTAAAATAAAGATAATTTATACATAGAGTTTCATTGTGAACACTTGGCCAACACTTGGCTCCACGGGCACCTACTCTAACAGTCTTGGAGATATGAGTTGTTTGCATGTAGTTGATTTAAGTCATGTGTGTGCTTATCTTATGTTATGATGTCTTTGGACGAGACTTTATTATACATTATTTTTAATATTACAATCATAATGTCACATTTTGGACTCATTGTAAGAAATTTTTTTACTCATTTTCTACTGTAAGTAATTAATTAACTCTAATCAATTGCATCATAATAACAATTAGAAGTTAAGGGTCTCACAAGGTATGTGCAAATATGCTAGAAATAAGTCTTTTTAGGAGATGCTGATTATTCGAAGTGTAAAGGCCTACAAATCCTTACTTGAAAGTTTGCGGAAAAATTAAAAATTTTCTTTTTAAACTAAATGAAATATTCAGTTCATAAAATAAACTGTTAAATAATGTATCATGTTTAAAAATAGCAGCGTAAGAAATTAATGTTGTAAAAATAACTGTAAAAATGTTATCCAATGGTAGATAAAAATGTTTGAGCAATAACAATAATAAATGCTGAAAATGAGGTCCTCGGGTCCCACTACTGCCGACTCGAGCTGGCTCACTGATCCCTGCCCTCGGTCCCGGCATCAACAGTATCTACAACAATCAAGTCTAGTGAGCCTAAAGACTCAGCATGCATATATCGTGAATAACAAGTAAATAAATAATAAAGTCGCTTGCAAGTGAAAGTATCCTGTAATGAGGTGTAACTTAAAATATCATTTCAATGGTAATTATAGTACGTGCATAACTGAACTGAAATTATCATAGTGAAAATGTTTGTTCTTTGGAGCTCTGTAATGAAATAACTTGTAATAATTTTCTGGTGAGATTATGGTCTACGCAAGTGGTCCCTGAACTGAGCTGAGCTGAACTGAACTGACCAGTAACTGGCGACCGGGCCGGTAACTGGCGACCGGACTTAATAATGTAGGTCTGATCAGACTACTGCCACAGTATACTGGGTGAAACAACTGAACTGACCGGTAACTGGCGACCGAGCTTNAAAATACCTATATGGCTTGATTAAAGAGTGAAAGAAGATATAAACATGCCTTGGTTTGTTTTGACAGAAAACAAACGTAATAATGACGCGGCGCGGCGGAGACAGAGTGCTCTTCAC